>NW_024073336.1:0-4161 GCF_014754425.2 Oryx dammah
TTCCAGAGACACAAGGTCAAAACCTACAGTCTGAGACTGCAGGACTAAGGTATGGGATGGGAACTTCTGGCGGTACCTTGTTTGTTTGTTTTGTTTTAATTTTGACATTGACAAAGTTTACTAACCATTGCTTTGAAAAGAGCAATTTTTGTTGATCAGTTGCTAAGTCGAATCTGACTCTTTCCAACTCCATGAACTGCAGCACGCCAGGCTTCCCTGTCCTTCACTATCTCCCAGGGTTTTCTCAAACTTGTGTTCATTGAGTGGGTAATGCCATCCAACCATTGCATCCTCTGTTGCCCTCTTCTCCTGCCCACAATCTTTCCCAGCATCAGGGTCTGTTCCATTGAGTCCGCTCTTTGCATCATGTGGCCAAAAAGAGCAATATATCTTTAAAAATTGATGAAAACCACATTGTTCCTTTAGTACACATTCTAAACTTCTACTGGGAGAAGGCAATGGCACCCCACTCCAGTACTCTTGCCTGGAAAATCCCATGGACAGAGGAGCCGGGTGGGCTGCAGTCCATGGGATCGCACAGAGTTGGATACGACTGAGCGACTTCACTTTCACTTTTCACTTTCATGCATTGGAGAAGGAAATGGCAACTCACTCCAGTGTTCTTGCCTGGAGAATCCCAGGGACGGGGGAGCCTGGTGGGCTGCCGTCTATGGGGTCACACAGAGTCAGACACGACTGAAGCGACTTAGCAGCAGCAAACTTCTACTACTCTCCACACAACAGGCCAATAATTGAGAGACAAGTTGCTGGGGCAGGAAAAAAGACTTTATTCAAAAAGTCAGCAAAGCGAAAATATGGTGAACTGTACCCCCAAAACCATCTTATCCGAGTTATAACTCAGTCCCCTTTTATATTAAAAGAGGAGGGAGTCAAGTCAAATTCCTTTGAACCTAAGGAATCAAACAGTTAAGTAACAGAGCATAAAAATCCATCAATAACAGTTCCCTGAGAAATGTCAAATAACATCAAGGAATTTGAAGAGCAATGGAAGGCCATAAAAAGTCATTGTATAATGTCACTTCTCAATCCCTCCCCCACACACAGTATCAGTATTGTTATTACTATTTAAATCATTCCTGTGCTGGGGTAGAAAAAAATTAAGGCTACATAAATATACGCTTACTCCTTGGAAAAAAAGTTATGACCAACCTAGATAGTATATTGAAAAGCAGTGACATTACTTTGCCGACTAAGGTCTGTCTAGTCAAGGCTATGATTTTTCCAGTGGTCATGTATGGATGTGAGAGTTGGACTGTGAATAAGGCTGAGCGCCAAAGAATTGATGCTTTTGAACTGTGGTGTTGGAGAAGACTCTTGAGAGTCCCTTGGCCTGCAAGGAGATCGAACCAGACCATTCTGAAGATCAACCCTGGGATGTCTTTGGAGGGAATGATGCTAAAGCTGAAACTCCAATACTTTGGCCACCTCATGCGAAGAGTTGGCTCATTGGAAAAGACTTTGATGCTGGGAGCGATTGGGAGCAGGAGGAGAAGGGGATGACAGAGGATGAGATGGCTGGATGGCATCCACTGACTCGATGGACGTGAGTCTGAGTGAACTCCGGGAGTTGGTGATGGACAGGAGGCCTGGCGAGCTGCGATTCATGGGGTCGCAAAGAGTCAGACACGACTGAGCGACTGAACTGAACTGAACTGAATATATTTAAGATATAATTTCAACTGTTAAAAGGTACAAAGCATGAGATGATGTTTTGTAATAAAATCATGGAGTTGCATATCCATGCACACATGCAGGCACATGTAAATACACAATTGACTGAAATGACACATTTTTAATTTTCTCACTATCACTTTTAGCCATATGTATTTCAGCATCTCTGGGGCCATGAAAATGAATCAACTGTACTTAGGTGTGGCAATATTACATTTTTTTAAAAGCTTCCTTATTTATTTAGGTTGTGCTGGTCTTTGTTACTTTGTGTGGCTTTTTCTAGTTGCACTGAGCGGGAGATACTCTGTAGTTGTGGTGAGTGGGCTTCTCACTGCAGTGGCATCTTTTGTTACAGAGAACAGGTTGTAAGTGAACTGCAGGCACAAGGCTTCTGTAGTTGCAACACATGGGGTCTGCAGTGTTGGCTCACAGGCTCTCGAGCATGGGCTCAGTAGTTGTGGTGGATGGGCTTAGTTACTCCCGGGCATGCGGAATCTTCTCGGACCAGGGAGATCCAACCCATGTCCCCTGCATTGGCAAATACATTCTTATCCACTGTACCAACAGGGACGTCTCAACTCTAATACTATATTAGTTTTTAAAAAAAGAAAAAGTAGTAGACATATAAAAAACATATATAGAATACTTTGAGTCCAATCTCTATAAAATACCTGTCTTCACAAATAATATGAGGGCATCTCTCCTGGCACAAAGGTAAAGAATCCACCCACAAATGCGGAAGACATGCGATCTGCTCCAGGATAACACCACATGCCTCGGGGCAACTTAGACCAAGTGACACAACTACTGAGCCTGTGTGCTGTAATGCCCGAGAGCCCAAACTACTAGGCTCACGTGCTGAAACTACTGAAGCCCAAGCATCATACAGCCCATGCTCTGCAACAAGACACAACGAGAATCGCATGCACCACGACTAGAGAACAGCCCCCACTGCTGTCAACTAGAGAAAAGACCTAGCAGCAACAAAGACCCAGAACACCTAAATAAATAATTTTTATTAAAAAATGACTTTATCTGCAGCCAATTTTAGGTATGTGGTTATTAACAAAAACCAAAGTTTATTTGTTAATTCCACAAGAAAACAGTGAACCAAGGTTAGTAAAGTTGGGGACTTCCCTGGCAGTCCCATGGTTAAGACCTCACACTTCCATTTCTGGAGTTTCAGGTTCAATCCATACTCAGGGAACTAAGATTCTGCAAGCTGCACCACGTGACAAAGAAGATCAAAAAAGTATCAGTAAACTTGGATTTCATAGTGAAAAATAAATGATGGAATGAAAAGCCCCCTAGCCCTGTTAAACATGCTGTTTAACACCTACAATCAACATTCCCCCTTCCTGAGCCCCAACTACACATGCAGGGAAGCCCTCCATGGGGAACAGACAGTCCTCTGTGCTCACTGTCTCAGGAGGGACTCAGGACAGTTAATTCCAGCACAGAGACCGACACAGAAGCTTTCCCACACTTTCCCTCGGATCACACTCCCCTCCTGGTGAGGCTTCATGTACCCAGCAGCAGGGGGCACCTCCGCTGACCCCATGATCCCCTTCAGGTCACACAGCAGGCCCGGGTCCATCCCCACTCAGAGCAGAGTGGCCTCCTCATCCTTGGGGCTATTCTCAGTCTCAGAAGTGGAGCCTAAGAGCCTTGGTTCTCAATGTAGGATCCAGATCAGATTTGCTGCACTGTGAACATACCCGGGACTAGGACCCACACAAGTATCTGAGGACGTCTGATAGGGCAGGGGGTACCATACATGGTTTTGCAAAATGCTTCATGGATCTCATGGGAAACATGGGTTGAACACCACTAAAGGTGGCAAACCCAGCCCACCTCCTACATTCTTCTTTTACAACCTTACTGAGATAGAACTAATCAAATGGATATGTGTATACTTATCATGCATGATGTGACCATTTGACAGACGTATACACTGTGAAATATTTATCACAATCCAGTCATCAACACATCCATCAACTCCCAGTTCCCATGTTTCGTATGGTGAGAACACTTAAGATTTACTCTGCTGGCAAATTTAAAGTATGTAGTAAAACAGAAGAATTTACTACAGTTAGAATGCGGCACATAGCTCCCAAGAACTTACTCATTTTACAACTCAAAGTTCATACAATAACATCTTCCCATCTATAGATTCCTTTGGGTAGAATACTCATTTTCACCATATTGATTCTTCCAATCCACGAACATGGTATATTGCTCCATCTATTTGTGTCATCTTCCTTTCACTAGTGTTTTATAGTTTTCTACATGTAAGTCTTTTTGTTTCTTTAGGTGAATTTATTCATAAGTACTTTGGTCTTTTCATTGCAATGGTGAATGGGATTGTTTCCCTAGTTTCCCTTTTTTCATTGTTAGTATATAGGAATGCAGGAGATTTATGACTATTAATTTTATATCCTGAAACTTTACTATATTCACTGATGAGCT
>NW_024073337.1:0-4160 GCF_014754425.2 Oryx dammah
AAAGACCCACCTCCAGGTGCTGGTGGTTAGGACTTCACTGGGTGCAGGACTTCACTGGGAACACGATTCAGTGTCTAATATCCTTGAAGAGGAACCGGCCTCCTGATGGGCCACCCGTGTGCACCCCATGGGGACAACCTACGAATCCCGCTCCTCAGGGAAAGTCTGTCTTGGGTCCACCAGACCCCAGCTGCATCCCCTACCCCTTAGGAGCCCTTCAGTTGTCTGAAACTCCCTTCCCACACCCAGGAGGTCCAGATGCTTCCCTGAGCCAGCTCAGAACTCCAGGGCGAGAGGGAGACAACAGAGCCGCTCTTGCTTCAGCTGCGGGCTTCCCTGGTGGCTCAGAGAGTAGAGAATCTGCCTGCAGTGCAGGAGATCGGGGTTCGATCCCTGGGTCGGGAAGATCCCCCTGGAGAAAGGAACCCACTCCACTGTCATGGCTCAGAGAATTCCACTGACTGCATAGTCCATGGGTCACACAGTCAGACACGGCTGAGCGCCTTTCACTTGCTTCAGCTGCACGCCTCATTTTCCAGGTCTTATCTCCGGTGATCTGGCTGCCTGAGATGCCACACTGGGCACCTCCACATCTGTCTCAGGAAGGCCACCTCCTGAAAGGCATTTTGTGTCTCACTGTGGACTGAACCCTTTTCTTTATAGAGTTTTAGTGAGAAGTAATTCACATATCATACAATTAACCCAGGAAAGTGCCCCATTTAATGCACAGTACTACTCAACCATCACCACCACCAATTTCAGAACACTTTTATCATCTCTAGAAACCACCCAGCACCCCTGAGCCATCATCCTCCAGGGCCCACCACCAGGCAATTCCTAAGTCTATTTTTAACTTTTCGAGGTACCACTAGACTATTTCCCGAGGTTTTGCAGGTAGCTACATGGTAAAGAATCTGCCTGAAATGCGAGAGATCCAGGCTCAATCCGTGGGTCAGGGAAGATCCCTGGGAGGACGACATGGCAACCCACTCCAATAGTCTTGCCTGGAAAACCCCATGGACAGAGGAGCCTGGGGGCTACTGTCTATGGGGCCACGGAGACAGCATTGAGCGTGCACGCACACATACAAGGCTGGTATTAGTTTTCTCACTCCATGCCTTTACCACATGTATCATTTGCAATTTTTTGTCCCCATTCCGTGAGTGTCTTTTTACTTTTCCGGTGTTGCTCTTTGAAATACTAAAGTTTTAAGTGTTTGTATTTTAATAATTTGTCTCATTTATTTTCCATTCTTTAAATAACATAATTCAATGTGATGTGGCATTTTTGTGAAGCAGACTTCTTGAAGTCTGAGAGGCCGGAGAAGTGTCCATTGTCGCAGTGAAAGGAGCCTCAGATGTCACATGGGACATCCCTCTCTGGGCCCCTCCAACCAAATTTTGGTTGCACCCCAGCTCATTCTCAGCCACCCTGTCCCCCATCAATGCTGGATTCCAGCCTCTTCTGGAAAACAGTGATTCGGGTCTGTCAGGTTCCTGCCACCAAACTTCAGCCTGGTTCCATCACTGATCCGAGGAAATAAAGGGTTTTCTCTCCTGTTATTTTTATTGTCCTGCTTCAGGGCTGACAAGCTTTTTGAATACAAGTTTCCTCCTCCTCATACTTAGAAAGGGTTCTGACAGAGGCCCAGATTGCTTCTGGTGCCTTTGAATTCCCAGGTCCCTGGCTGGTTGAAGACACCTGGCTGTCATCTTCCTTCTGGTCTGGTCGTGACCTCGCTGGGCTCCATGCCCCTGGGTCAGCTCTTGCAGCACTGTGGGCCCATTGAGGCTGGTGACACATTAAGAAATGGTGGGTATGTGACTCCAGCCATGGGGGTGAACCTCTCTCAGCCAGGCCATGAGTGGGCTCTGTAAACACAGGAAGAGGTTAGAGAACTTGCCAGAGACACAGAAAAGCTACAAGACAAAGAGATGCAGCTGCTGTTGCAGCTCCCTTGCCCAGAAGGCCCACGCCCCACCCCCACCCCCACCCAGCTTGTTCCGATGCAGATTCCTGTCCCCAGACCTGAGAGCAGATTCAGATGAGGTCATGGATCTGCATTTTCAGTCTCCACGGTCATGCTCTCTCTCTGTGTTGTGTTGTTTGTTTTTTTTTTTTTGGCAAGATGGAGCAACTTGAGGGATCTTAGTTCTAGGACTAGAAATTTAACTCAGGCCGTGACAGTGAAAGCACCTGGTCCTAACCAGTGGACCACCAGGAAACTCCCTTCCTGGGTCATCGTGTGAGGAATATTCCAGAAGCAGAGTTGCAGAGGCACTGGTTTTTAGATCCTGAATTCTGTGATGAGTCTGGGGTGGGGGGCGGTCAATGAGGTTGCTCAGGTTTCACCCACTCATCACCCAGGAACGCTGAGGAAGCAGTGAGCCCAGACTGAGAGGGGACCAGTCCACTGTCTTCCCACCAGCATGAGCTGATGGGAGCCAAGCAGTTCCCGAGAGGACGGCAGAGGCTCAGGTGTGGAGGAGCGGAGAGGTGTTTCGATGCACGAGGCTGTTCCCCTGAAAGTGGGCAGTTCTGGCTCCAGTGTGCTGACCGGAGAGAAGGTGCACGGGGGCCGAGTGTGGAGCATCATCTCTGCGTGACCAGTGGTGTCACCCAGGACTCGGGACACGGCTATCAGCGGTGGGCTCAGGGCTGACGTGGGGTCCCCAGCAATGTGGGTTGGTTGGATTTCACAGAAGCAGGACAGGGTGACAAACATCCCAGAGAGCCCGGAGAGGCAGGCTGGGGTTCAGCGACCCGGGGTGGATGGTGTGGCCCATCCCTAAAGACCTAAAGTCAGGGCTACGGGAGCCCCCACATGTCACAGGGCCTTCTGGATGAGGTGGTCTTCCTCCAGAACCACCTGGGGCTCCTAGACCTGGATGAGGTTTCTGAAGAGCTGCCCCACAGAGGAGCAGAAATCCCTCAGCACTAGCCAGATGGCCTTCACCACACTGCAGACGGCCTCTAGGCAGGCCGCCGCCTTCTCCTGCAGCCAGGTCAGCACATCCCAACACCGCTGCTGGAGACTGCAGAATGCCTTGGAACCGCCTCAGGGCTCTGACCGAGATGCTCTCTTCCGGATTCTGGACCTCCAGAGAGGTAGAGAGGTAAGCATCTTGCCGTGCTTGCTGAAGCAAGGGACTGGACTCCGGCAGGGATTCCTGCAGGGACGGGGGCCTTTCAGGGACCCACCGCGGGCGAGGCAGACCCTGGTCCTGACCTGACCGAGGCCACCCAGACCTTGGGAGATGCTGGGAGTCAGAAGCCCAGCCCAGCCCAACCCGAACTGCCTGCTTTCAGCCCAACAGCTGCGCAGACATGAGGACTTCTCCCAGGGACTGGGCCTTGCCCCTCGGTTCCCCTCGAAGAATGAACCCTGGAGCTTGGTTGTACCTGCCTGCAGGTAGTTGGCCTCTGAACCCAGCAGCAGGCCCACGGGGCTCATAGCAGGAAGCTGAGTCCAGGGCTCTGGCCACCGTGCGCTGAGTGGGGAGGCTGATGCCCACAAGGCTGCACCACCTGAGATTTCAGGGACCCCCCCTTCATCCCCCACTCCAGGGAGCTCTGTGCACACGTAGCAGCCACAAGGACAAGAGAGACCAGTGGGGAGGGGAAGGAAGGTGCTGAGATAGTGGCTCCAACTCACGGGAAGGTTCTCTTGAATGTGATCTTCTATGAATTCACAGACATCCTTGCTGAGTTCTTCCTGGGGAGAGGAAGTGTGCAGTCTGCACTCCTGCCTCGCTACTGAGGTCAGTGGTCCCCACTGTGGCCTCCCGTGCATCCAGGTGAATCTGAAGGGAGACAGGGCCCCAGACCCCATACCGTGGCTGATCTAACCCTGAGGACTACCCTTAGCAGGGGGCAAGGTCCAAACTCACCTCCATCTCTGCTAGGGCTGCCTCCATCTGGTGGGAAAGAAACACTCTGTTTCAAACACCCCCACCCTCTCTGACTTTCACCCTGAATCCCAAGACCCTGCTAGTTCTCATCCTGCCCAGTCACCCCAGTAGCTAACCGTCAACCTGGAGACCATGCTCTGGCATCCCTGCCCTGCCCTCGGTGCCCTGTGATCTGGACGCCGCCCTCAGCATCCCTGGGCCTCCGTATCTCCTCCCTGTACACTCACCTGCCACACAGGTGTGCGTTTG
>NW_024073338.1:0-4157 GCF_014754425.2 Oryx dammah
CGAGAGGAACACCGAGGGTCGCAAACACATCAAGAGGAGCCCCGTTTCCTCCTCATAGTTCGAGATGAGGGTTCCTTTCGCTGCTTCGTCGGGAAAGGATTCCCGGCTTTCCTGTCGCATCTCGGAGGAGGCGCTCTCCACAGGAAAGTCGAGAGGAACTCCAGGGGTCGTGCGACCATTCCCAATGTGCACAAAATGTCTCAGTCCACTCCAGAAGAACCTGATTTCCCTGCACTTCCTCGACATGCACGCCGAGGATCCACCCACACCACAGTGGCACGTGTGACAGCCCTGTCAGAAAGCCTATTGGGAAAGCCCCGAAAGAATGCCACAGATCCCTTTAGCAAGGCACCGGGAAGCCTGCCACGGCTGCTCCATCTCGTGAGGAAAGTGGACGTGCCTGTCCCCACTCGAGATGAGGACTGACTCCCCTGTGGAGCCTCCAGAAGTACCCCAAGATCCATGTCAGCACTGGAGAGGAATCCTCAGGTTACGTCATAGACTCCACACAAGGTCTTAGGCCCCGGCACCGACTTTAGAGGAATCCCGACAGGCCCCTCGCTACTCGCATGGAGACTGGCCTTTCCTGAGGCCACAAGGCAGGGTCCCAGAGGTCTCTGTCGTAACTCGAGAAGGTCCCGCAGCAACTCGAGTATATCCAAGAGGTTCTCCCCTGCAGGGGAGATGAGGCCCTTTTCCGCTGAGGCGTCTCAAGGCAAATTACCCCTTCCCTCTTGAACTTCGAATGGATCCATCACACCCTTGCTGCAACTCAAGAAGTTCCCCGACATACCCGCCTCCACACGACAGGAACGCCGAGGGTCGCAAACACATCAAGAGGAGCCCCGTTTCCACCTCATAGCTCGAGATGAGGGTTCCTTTCCCACATCTTCGGGAAAGGATTCCCGGCTTTCCTGTCCCATCTCGGAGGTGGCGCTCTCCACAGGAAAGTCGAGAGGAACTCCAGGGTTCGTGCCACCATTCCCAATGTGCACAAAATGTTTCAGTCCACTCCAGAAGAACCTGATTTCCCTGCACTTCCTCGACATGCACACCGAGTATCCACTCACACCACAGTGGCACGTGTGACAGCACTATCGGAAAGCTTCGTGGGAAAGCCTCCAAAGAATGCCAGAGATCCCTGTATTAAGGCGCCAGGAAGCCTGCCACGGCTGCTCCAGCTCGTGAGGAAAGCGGACGTGCATGTCCCCAGTCGAGATGAGGACTGACTCCCCTGTGGAGCCTCCAGAAGTACCCCAAGATCCATGTCAGCACTGGAGAGGAATCCTTAGGTTCCGTCACAGACTCCGCACGAGGTTTTAGGCCCCGGCACCGACTGCAGAGGAATGCCGACAGGCACCTCGCAGCTCGCATGGAGACTGGCCTTTCCTGAGGACACAAGGGAGGGTCCCAGAGGTCCCCGTCGTAACTCGAGAAGGTCCCGCCGCAACTCGAGAATATCCAGGAGGTTCTCCCCTCCAGGCAAATGAGGCCCTTTTCCGCTGAGGCGTCTCGAGTCAAATCACCCCTTCCCTCTTGAACTTCGAAAGGGTCCTTCACACCCTTGCTGCAACTCAAGAGGTTCCCCGACATACCCGCCTCCACTCGAGAGGAACACCGAGGGTCGCAAACCCATCAAGAGGAGCCCCGTTTCCTCCTCATAGTTCGAGATGGGGGTTCCTTTCGCTGCTTCGTCGGGAAAGGATTCCCGGCTTTCCTGTCCCATCTCGGAGGAGGCGATCTCCACAGGAAAGTCGAGAGGAACTCCAGGGGTCGTGCCACCATACCCAATGTGCACAAAAAGTCTCAGTCCACTCCACGAGAACCTGATTTCCCTGCACTTCCTCGACATGCACGCCGAGGATCCACCCACACCACAGTGGCACTTGTGACAGCCCTGTCGGAAAGCCTCGTGGGAAAGCCCCCAAAGAATGCCACATATCCCTGTATCAACACGCCGGGAAGCCTGCCACGGCTGCTCCATCTCGTGAGGAAAGCGGACGTGCATGTCCCCAGTCGAGACGAGGACTGACTCCCCTGTGGAGCCTCCAGAAGTACCCCAAGATCCATGTCAGCACTGGAGAGGAATCCTCAGTTTCCGTCATAGACTCCACACGAGGTCTTAGGCCCTGGAACCGACTTCAGAGGAATCCTGACAGGCCCCTTGCAACTCTCATGGAGACTGGCCTTTCCTGAGGCCACAAGGGAGGGTTCCAGAGGTCCCCGTCGTAACTCGAGAAGGTCCCGCCGCAACTCGAGAATATCCAGGAGGTTTTTCCCTCCCGGCGAGATGAGGCCCTTCTCCGCTGAGGCGTCTCGAGGCAAATCACCCCTTCCCCCTTGAACTTCGAAAGGGTCCATCACACCCTTGCTGCAACTCAAGAAGTTCCCCGACATGCCCGCCTCCACTTGACAGGAACACCAAGGGTCCCGCCCACATCAAGAGGAGCCCCGTTTCCTCCTCATAGCTAGAGATGAGGGTTCCTTTACCACTTCTTCGGGAAAGGATTCCCGGCTTTCCTGTCGCATCTCGGAGGAGGCGCTCTCCACAGGAAATTCGAGAGGAACTCCAGGGGTTGTGCCACCATTCCCAATGTGCACAAAATGTCTCAGTCCACTCCAGAAGAACCTGATTTCCCTGCACTTCCTCGACATGCACGCCGAGTATGCACTCACACCACAGTGGCACGTGTGACAGCAATATCGGAAAGCTTCGTGGGAAAGCCTCCAAAGAATGCCACAGATCCCTGTATTAAGGCGCCAGGAAGCCTGCCACGGCTGCTCCAGCTCATGAGGAAAGCGGACGTGCATGTCCCCAGTCGAGACGAGGACTGACTCCCCTGTGGAGCCTCCAGAAGTACCACAAGATCCATGTCAGCACTGGAGAGGAAGCCTCAGGTTCCGTCACAGACTCCACACGAGGTTTTATGCCCCGGCACCGACTTTAGAGGAATGCCGACAGGCACCTCGCAGCTCGCATGGAGACTGGCCTTTCCTGAGGCCACAAGGGAGGGTCCCAGAGGTCCCCGTCGTAACTCGAGAAGGTCCCGCCGCAACTCGAGAATAACCAGGAGGTTCTCCCCTCCAGGCAAGATGAGGCCCTTTTCCACTGAGGCGTCTCGAGTCAAATCACCCCTTCCCTCTTGAACTTCGAAAGGGTCCTTCACACCCTTGCTGCAACTCAAGAGGTTCCCCGACATACCCGCCTCCACTCGAGAGGAACACCGAGGGTCGCAAACACATCAAGAGGAGCCCCGTTTCCTCCTCATAGTTCGAGATGAGGGTTCCTTTCGCTGCTTCGTCGGGAAAGGATTCCCGGCTTTCCTGTCGCATCTCGGAGGAGGCGCTCTCCACAGGAAAGTCGAGAGGAACTCCAGGGGTCGTGCGACCATTCCCAATGTGCACAAAATGTCTCAGTCCACTCCAGAAGAACCTGATTTCCCTGCACTTCCTCGACATGCACGCCGAGGATCCACCCACACCACAGTGGCACGTGTGACAGCCCTGTCAGAAAGCCTATTGGGAAAGCCCCGAAAGAATGCCACAGATCCCTTTAGCAAGGCACCGGGAAGCCTGCCACGGCTGCTCCATCTCGTGAGGAAAGTGGACGTGCCTGTCCCCACTCGAGATGAGGACT
This sequence comes from Oryx dammah, assembly GCF_014754425.2. Lineage (NCBI taxonomy): Eukaryota > Metazoa > Chordata > Mammalia > Artiodactyla > Bovidae > Oryx > Oryx dammah. Next base: position 3,638 of record NW_024073338.1, read on the forward strand.
GACTCCCCTGTGGAGCCTCCAGAAGTACCCCAAGATCCATGTCAGCACTGGAGAGGAATCCTCAGGTTACGTCATAGACTCCACACAAGGTCTTAGGCCCCGGCACCGACTTTAGAGGAATCCCGACAGGCCCCTCGCTACTCGCATGGAGACTGGCCTTTCCTGAGGCCACAAGGCAGGGTCCCAGAGGTCTCTGTCGTAACTCGAGAAGGTCCCGCAGCAACTCGAGTATATCCAAGAGGTTCTCCCCTGCAGGGGAGATGAGGCCCTTTTCCGCTGAGGCGTCTCAAGGCAAATTACCCCTTCCCTCTTGAACTTCGAATGGATCCATCACACCCTTGCTGCAACTCAAGAAGTTCCCCGACATACCCGCCTCCACACGACAGGAACGCCGAGGGTCGCAAACACATCAAGAGGAGCCCCGTTTCCACCTCATAGCTCGAGATGAGGGTTCCTTTCCCACATCTTCGGGAAAGGATTCCCGGCTTTCCTGTCCCATCTCGGAGGTGGCGCTCTCCAC
>NW_024073339.1:0-4157 GCF_014754425.2 Oryx dammah
TCTGTGGGTTCGTGAGGTGGCGGGTTCGCAGCCGAACTCCGGCTTCAAACGGACGGTTAGATTATCTGCTCCTCTTGCGGCGGGAGCTGGAGGAAGACCCCGTAGCTGCAGCTCTGCTCAGTTCTGGCCTCAAATGGAGGCAGGAGACTCGCCGCCCAGAACACCTCGCCTGCAGTCGGCCTCACGGGGGAACCGATGGGGGGGGGGGGGGGGGGGGGGGGGGGGAGTGGGGGTGCCTGGGCCTCCTGAGGAATTGAGGAAAACAGATTCTGGAAGAACCCTAGATTTCTGAATCCAATTCTGCTCCAACGGAGCAGCGTTGTCTGAGCGAGAGGAGGAGGGGGAGGCGGTTTCTGGCCATGGCTCCCAGGTCCAGGGTAAGGAGGAGGGGCTCAGGTTTTTACACTTTTTTGTATTTTGATTAGGACCAGTCCTGGTGGGCTGCCGTCTATGCGGTCGCACAGAGTCGGACACGACTGAAGCGACTTAGCAGCAGCAGCAGCAGTGTTCCCTAAGGAGGAAAACCCTTGTGACCCATAAAGTGCGTTGGTTCTTGCTTTGTCCTGACCTGCTTACTCCCTTGACCTTCCAGAAATGGGAGTATAGCTGTCCCGAATAGAGGCCCATCTGCTACAAAGAGCAGACAACTCCGAGGGCAGGACCCAGGCTGGCTTCCTAAGGTGAGCAGGAATCTGTGTATGTCTGCACCCTGTGCCTCCAACAAGGCAGTTTTAAATCGGGAATAGACAGCTGCGAGTAGACCAACCCACGTGAGGCAAAAATTCAAATAGGCAGCAAAATCTCGCCCAGCGTGGGGCTCGAACCCACGACCCTGAGATTAAGAGTCTCATGCTCTACCGACTGAGCTAGCCAGGCGACTGCACAGAGTTCCCTGAGGGCAGGTATGGGAACTTGACGGCTGTGGACCGCCCCAAATGACAGGATGGAGCAAGTCCCGGGGTCAGCGGGAACATGGGGTGACTGGATTTGAGGCGGGGCTGGGCTCCAGACGCAAACGCCAGCAGCGCATCACCTCTCTGCATGCCGATATCCTGGCCTCCTGACCTGGGACTGTGGGGCCCAGGCCTGACGGTTCAGAGACCTGCAAGCGGCGGACCACCGGCTCCTTATGCAGAAGGGAACCTCTCTCCGTCTTCCGTGCCTGGAACTCGGACTGAAAAGTAGCTTTTTAAGACACTTGTGGAGACACTTTGGCTACTGGGCCTCAATGAAAATTTTGAAACGACGACAAGGGGAGGTACAGAGTGGGCCCTGAGACCCCCAAATGGGGGAAGAAATAGCAGGGCTCGTCCGGGATTTGAACCTGGGAACCTCTTGCACCCAAAGCGAGAATCATACCCCTAGACCAACGAGCCGCACACACCGGGGTTTCCCCGCCTCCACCCACTCCTTCCGCAGGTGACTCCGGTGACCCTCGCCGCCATAGTTCACTTGTCTGTGTCCCCACCTGCGAACCCCAGGTCACAGGTTTGTAGCTGCGGTCCAGTTTCAGAGGGACGGTTGGATTGTCTGCTCCTCGTGCGGCGGGAGATGGGGGAGACCCCGCAGCTGCAGCTCTGCTCAGTTCTGGCCTCAAATGGAGGCAGGAGACTCCGCGCCCAGGGCACCTCGTCTGCAAGGGGCCTCACCTAGGGACCGATCGGGGATACCTGGGCCTGAGTGAGGAAAGGCGGGCAAAACAGATTCTGGAAGAATCCTATATTCCTCTAATTAATAGACACCTGAATCCAATTCTGCCCCAACGGAGCAGCGTGACTGAACTAGAGGAGGAGAGGGAGGCGGTTCCAGCCATGGCTCCCTGGTCCAGGGGAAGGAGGACGGGCTCAGGTCTTTACACTTTGCTTGTTTGTTTTTAATTGGGACTGGTGTTCCCTGAGGAGGAAAACCCTTGTGAGCCTTAAATGGTGTTGATTCTTGCCTTGTCCTGATCTGCTTACTTTCTTGACCTTCCAGGAACAGGAGTCTACAAGCCCCCATGAAAGAGAGACCCACCCGCTACAAGGAGCTGACAAGGACGAGGGCAGGACCCAGCATGGCTTCCAATGTTGTTCAGCCGCTCAGTTGTGTCTGACTCTTTGTGACCCCGTGGACGTCAGCATGCCAGGCCTCCCCATCCATCAACTCCAGGAGTTCCCTCTAACTCACCGTCATTGACTCAATGATGCCATCCAACCATCATCCTCTGCCACCCTCTTCTCCCCCTTCTCCCCCGCCTTCAATCTTTCTGAACATCAGGGTCTTTTCCAACGAGTTGGCTCTTGGCATCAGGTGGCCAAAGGACTGGAGCTTCAGCATCAGTCCTTCCAACGAATATTCAGGGTTGATTTCCTTAAGGATGGACTGGTTTGATCTCCTGGTAGTGCAAGGGAGTCTTACGGGTCTTCTCCAACAACACAGTTCAAGAGCATCAGTGGAGAGCAGGAATTTGTGTGTGTCTGCACCCTGTGCCTCCAACAAGGCAGTTTTAAATCGGGAATGGACAGCTGGGAGCAGACCAACGCACGTGAGGCAAAAATCCAAATAGGCAGCAAAGTCTACGCCCAGCGTGGGGCTCGAACCCACGACCCTGAGATTAAGAGTCTCATGCTCTACCGACTGAGCTAGCCGGGCGACTGCACAGGGTCCTCTGTGGACAGGTGTCAGAACTTGACGGCTGTGGACCGCCCCAAATGACAGGATGGAGCAAGTCCCGGGGTCAGCGGGAACATGGGGTGACTGGATTTGAGGCGGGGCTGGGCTCCAGACGCAAACGCCAGCAGCGAGCGCATCACCTCTCTGCACGCCGATATCCTGGCCTCCTGACCTGGGACTGTGGGGCCCAGGCCTGACGGTTCAGAGACCTGCAAGCGGCGGACCACCGGCTCCTTATGCAGAAGGGAACCTCTCTCCGTCTTCCGTGCCTGGAACTCGGACTGAAAAGTAGCTTTTTAAGACACTCGTGGAGACACTTTGGCTACTGGGCCTCAATGAAAATTTTGAAACGACGACAAGGGGAGGCACAGAATGGGCCCTGAGACCCGCAAGTGGGGAAGAAAAGCAGGGCTCGTCCGGGATTTGAACCCGGGACCTCTCGCACCCTAAGCGAGAATCATACCCCTAGACCAACGAGCCGCACATACTAAGGCTATTTGGCTCTCCTCTCTGATGCCCTGGTGTCTTGGAGCTGGACCGGCGCCGCCAGTGAGGTGGTGCGGAAGGGAGACCCCAATTTTAGACCCACTGGGAAGTGCGGGGTTCCAGGAATGATGCGCACGGAAAAAACCCAGCGCTCCCTGGCCGGCAAAACGGACAGAAGCCCCTGCGCTCCGACAGTCCGGGGTCCGCGCCGCCTCCCCTCCGCCCTCGGACGACAGAGAGCCCCGGACCGGGAAGGGCGGCCGGCCTCTGTCCCCGCGCCGCTCATCGGTCACTTCGCAGGCCTCCTCGCAGCCGCGAGCGCAGGGGACCCGCTGGACAAAGCCGGCGAAGGACTCCGGGTCGCGCGGGCAGGTGGGGAGCGCTCGAGAGCGGGCTGGGGCGCGGAGGGTCCCGGAGCCGCGATCTCTGGGACGCTCGCTTTGGGGGCGGCCGAACCCCCAAGACGTGGCGCCCGGTGATCGCTCAACAAACGCCGGCGGAGTGCATCCAGGGGACACCGCCTCCGCCTCGGCCTCCCGCGCTGTTGGCGCTTCTCCCGGCTCCGCGCCCCGCTCCCGCCCCCGCGCCCCGCTCCCGCCCCCGCAGGTCAAAACCAAGACAGCGCTCTTCGGACGTGGGGCCCCCAACCCCCGAGGCTTGACTGTGAGAGTCGCTTTGTTCTACCGACTGATCCGGCCGGACAGCAGTGGTCCTGGCCTCAGAGGCTCTAGGCGCGCCTTGCGTCTCCCCGAAGCTTCCACCAAGTCGGTCTTCAGTCCTCCTCTTAAAGAAAAAGGACGGGCTCGTCCGGGATTTGAACCCGGGACCTCTCGCACCCAAAGCGAGAATCATACCCCTAGACCAACGAGCCGACACACACCTCCCACCCCCTCCCCCCGTCCCTCTGCAGGTGACTCCCGAAAAGCTCGCCGCTGTAGCTCAGTTGTCAGTGTGCGCACCTGCGAAAGCCGCTCTGTGGGTTCGTGAGGTGGCGGGTTCGCAGCCGAACTCCGGCTTCA
>NW_024073340.1:0-4156 GCF_014754425.2 Oryx dammah
CTACCACATGCATTATCAGAAAATCTCATGTCTAGACATACAGATATAGCTATCCTAGAGAAATTACTATGAAAGACACACACAGGTTCATAGGCAGCTTATTCAGAAAGGGAAAATAACAGCCTCAAATTTCAGGCACAGCAAAATGGACATATAAGTCTATGCCTATTCATCCAGGGGAATTCTACCCAGCAATGAAAAAAATGTTCCACAGCTACATAAAATGAGAATGCATCTCACTTATTTAAACGAAAAACAAGACCAAGGGAACAGAAAGTCTATTGTGTGATTTTATTTATTTCAAACTTGAAACAAAGAAAAATGAATCCCTGGTGCTAGAGGTCAGAGAAGTGGTTCCTTTGAGGAGCAGAGAGTGGCCAGGAAGGAACATGGAGATTTCAAAGCTACTTGATAGTAGAGAGATGAAGTAAGTACAATCTCATTTACAGTAAAACCAGACTTTATTTTCTTGGGCTCCAAAATAACTGTGGATGGTTCCTGACACCATGAAATTAAAAGATGGTCACTCTTGGGAGAAAAGCTGTGAAAAACCTAGACAGTGTATTAAAAGACAGAGACATTACTTTGCCAACAAATACCCATAAAGTCAAAGCTATGTTTTTCCCAGTAGCCAGATGCAGATGGAAGATCTCCACCATAAAAAAGGCTGAGTGCTGAAGAATTGATCTTTTCGAACTGGGGTGCTGGAGAATGGGGAAGACTCTTGAGTGTCCCTTGGACTGCAAGGAGATCCAACCAGTCAATCCTAAGGGAAATCAACCCTGAATATTCAGTGGAAGAACTGATGCTGAAGCTCCAACACTTTGGCCTCCTGATGGGAAGAGTCAACTCACAGGGAAACACACACACACACACACACACACACACACAAACCTGATCCTGGGGAATATTGAAGGCAGGAGGAGAAGGCATGACAGGATGAGATGGTTGGAGAGCATCAGCAACCCAGTGGAATGAGTTTGAGCAAGCTTCAGGAGATGGTGATGGACAGGGAAGCCTGGCCTACTGAAGTTCATAGTAGGTCACAAGGAGTCAGACACGACTTAGCAACTGAACAACAAAAGCCAGGCAGGGTCTTTATGTACAGCTGGCTGAACCACAATGGGTTCTTTTTTCTTTAATTTCTGGAGGAGTGTAGAACATAATTTTTTAGCCAGATCCCTTGCTGCAACACATCTGGAATATTTTGTGTTCATAGACAATTTTCTTTGCAATTTTTCTGGGTGGTGCTTGGGAGTCAGTGTTCCTCACAATGATGGATGCTGTCTCTCTCAGTCCCAACTGAACTGAAGTTCGGATCATGACCTCTGTTTCAGGAGGCAACCCTTGCAAGTGCTCTGGCTTTTTGGTTGACTGATGATTCTTGGTTTGGTGCTCTGTCTTTTTCTTCAGGTTCAAATACTGTAGCCAGCACTTGGAACATGGAAAGACCCTCCTGTTCCAGTGCCTCCAAGCGTGATTTACGAAGGATGTCACCAGTTTGAAAATTTCGAGGCAAAACAGACAAAGCAAATTGTTCCTGTTTCCATGCCATGTTCTAAAATACGCCTCTACATTGGCAAAAGCTGACAATCTGTAATTGCAAACACGGCACACATAGGGCATTTTGCCAGGTTTGGGACTGTCCTTCATGTGCTGTAAGAGAACCTGATCTGTTTTGAAGGACAATTCACAGATACTACAGACCGTGGAGGGCACCCAGGAAGCATGGACACTTTCAGTGTGACACTGCAGCTGGAACGGGCTGGGAAACTGGTGGTGGCAGTGCTGGCAGGTAGTGTGAATTTCCCAGCTGTCACCCTTCTGCCTCTCAAGCTCCAGATGGTTCCTCACGTGGTGCCAGGAGCCAGCATGGGAGATCCCACCCATGACATTTCTCTCAAGGGACTCCCTGGGCCATCCCATCCATGACAAGGTCATGCGGAAGAGTCCTGATAAGCAAGGCCTCAGGACTCGACGGACCCCCGGACCTGCTCGAGCATCTCCCCCAAAACCAGAATCTGTCTGTCTTACTATTTTATGTCTTTCACCAACTCTTTTGGCATTAACAGGGGGCTGTCCCCGACCACCTTTCTCTGGAAAGACTTAACTTAGGGCTCTAGTTGATAAATCTCCTGGGCATGAAAAGAATGTTTCAACCCCCTCTGTTAGCATTCTAGCTTACTTGACAGGTTTTTCCAGACTCTTGCCACATTGTTGAGCCAATGCTTGCTGTCAAGTTCTCACCTCCCTTATCCATTGTGTTCCTGGGAGTGCATGTAGTTAAGATATAGAAATACCAAGCAGTAGCTTTAGCATTAGCAACATTAGACTCTGAGTTAATAAGTACTTTCTTTGCTGTAACTCACTGACTGTTTGCTCCATAAAAATGTAACTCTGTACTTTAAGGGTGACTGCAGGCTAGGGATTTAAGAAGAAACACTTTAAGGGAAAGTTATTGTTCTGGCCAACCAAACTGCACCAAAAAGAGGTCATAAAATATCAACAGGCCTCCAGGCCAGAAGATAATGTACAAAAAATAAGACTCTTGCAGGAAGGAACCTGATATCGATACAAGTTATTACTGATGGAATGTTGAGTTGATCCTGCATTTTTTACCTTGCTGTACGTATAACTCAGAGTATGAAAGCCCCGAGGAAAACGAAGTAAATGGGCCTCGCTCACTGAAGCTTGGTCACCCCATGTCATTCTTTCTTTATCTCTTTCTTTATCTTTCTCCATTAGCCAACGTCGTCCATCCTGAGGATATCCCTGGATTCTCCTGAGGCTTGTCCTTATCAACGTGGGCCATAAACTTGACATTTTTTAGATCTCAAGCAGCTGAGGCATTTAAAGGCTGTGTGAGTCTTCTGTTCTGGCTGCCATCTCTTGTATGCTGCCATAGTAAAAGTCATCAAGTAACATGATCAGATTTCCTATCATGGTGTCAACAGTCTTGCTCTGACTTGCAAGAGTCAAGAGTCCATTTTCTCCAGCCCTTACAAACTACATGTTCTTTCTGGATCCATAAGACTGAAGCGTGCCTGGTGATTGGCATGAGTCCGTGAAAATGACGCCCCACCATGAACATGGCTCGGTGAGGTCGGGGAATCTTCCAAGGTCATAATCACGGTCTTTGTAGGTGAGATACCTGGAGGGGCCATGGTGGAGGCAGGTCCCCCTGAGATTCCATCACCGAGTTTGGGTCTTTGGGGATTCCCACTGTTAAATTTCACATCTGATGTGGGACATCACTTTGAATTACGAGGGCTTTCATCCTTGCCTCCTAATGAGAGAACAACAGCTCCAGAGAGACAGTGAAGCCGCAGAGAGAGCAATTCTGAATTGTGAAGGACTGCTTCCAGAGAGCTCGTTTTATAATCAGGTTTAGAGGAAGGCTCAGAAATAATAGAACTGCCTCTTCCTCCCCATACAGATTGAGAAGCTGGCTCTGATGCTGAGGTCCTGAGATTTGCAGGTTGCAACATGGAGGAGGGATCTGCACTCATGTGGCGCTTCTTTCTTCTTGAAGATGAGTCCCTGATCACTCTGTTCAAAATGTTAGAAATGATTGGCTTTGAACTTGAAATCACTCTGACAAGGAGGATTTCAGCATCCTCACTGAATGCTCCACTCCAACAAAGATGACCTCAGCATCGTCATTGTCCTCATCTCTGGATTTGGACACGGCGGTCTTTTTCTCGGGTTGTGGTGGTGCTGTGCTTCCTCACACGGGACGAGATGGGCCATTTTGCAATCACTTTTGGCTTCAAGTGGTCCCTTCTAGTGTTTTTTCCACCTAAAAGCAATCACCAGACAATGTTATCCCCTCTGATCTCAGGTGTCACTCTCTGTGGTTTCAGTTAACCCTCAGTTGTTCACTGAGAATATTCAATGGAAAACTCCAGAAATATGTTAACTCGTACATTTTAAACTGCAGGTAATTCTGAGGAGTGAGATTGGAATCTCACACCACCATCCTCCTGCTGCTCAGAATGTGAATCGCTCCTTACTCCTGCACATCCCACCCGTTTGTCACTCGGTTACCACAATGACTATTGAGTTGTCACAGGGCTTGAGACCAAGTCATCCTTATTTTAGTCAATAACGTCCCCAAACCATAAGTGTAGTAATGCTGTCCATTTAGATATGCCAG
>NW_024073341.1:0-4156 GCF_014754425.2 Oryx dammah
GCAAATTTGGAAAACTCAGTAGTGGCCACAGGACTGGAAAAGGTCAGGTTTCATTCCAATCCCAAAGAAAGACAATGCCAAAAGAATGCTCAACCTGCCACACAATTGCACTCATCTCACATGCTAGTAAAGTAATGCTCAAAATTCTCCAAGCCAGGCTTCAGCAGTACATAAACTGTTAACTTCCAGATGCTCAAGCTGGTTTTAGAAAAGGCAGAGGAACCAGAGGTGAAATTGCCAACATCTGCTGGATCATCGAAAAGCAAGAGAGTTCCAGAAAAACATCTGTTTCTGCTTTATTGACTATGACAAAACCTTTGATTGTGTGGATCACAATAAACTGTGGAAAATTCTGAAAGAGATGGGAATACCAGACCACCTGACCTGCCTCTTGAGAAACCTGTATTCAGGTCAGGAAGCAACAGTTAGAACTGGACATGGAAGAACAGATTGTTTCCAGATAGGAAAAGGAGTATGTCAAGGCTGTATATTGTCACCCTGCTTATTTAACATCTATGCAGAATACATCATGAGAAACGCTGGGCTGGGAGAAGCACAAGCTGGAATCAAGATTGCCGGGAGAAATATCAATAACCTCAGATATGCAGATGACACCACCCTTATGGCAGAAAGTGATGAGGAACTAAAAAGCCTCTTGATGAAAGTGAAAGAGGAGAGTGAAAAAGTTGGCTTAAAGCTCAACATTCAGAAAACGAAGATCATGGCATCCGGTCCCATCACTTCATGGCAGATAGATGGGGAAACAGTGTCAGACTTTATTTTGGGTGGCTCGGAAATCACTGCAGATGGTGACTGCAGCCATGAAATTAAAAGACGCTTACTCCTTGGAAGGAAAGTTATGACCAACCTAGATAGCACATGCCAAAGCAGAGACATTACTTTGCCAACAAAGCTCCCTCTAGTCAAGGCTGTGGTTTTTCCAGTGGTCATGTATGGATGTGAGAGTTGGACTATGAGGAAAGCTGAGCACCAAAGAATTGATGCTTTTGAACTGTGATGTTGGAGGAGACTCTTGAGAGTCCCTTGGACTGCAAGGAGATCCAACCAGTCCATCCTAAAGGAGACCAGTCCTGGGTGTTCACTGGAAGAACTGATGCTGAAGCTGAAACTCCAATACTTTGGCCATCTTATGTGAAGAGCTGACTCATTGGAAAAGACCCTGATGCTGGGAGGGATTGGGAGCAGGAGGAGAAGGGGACGACAGAGGATGAGGTGGCTGAATGGCACCGACTCTATGGACATGAGTTTGAGTGAACTCTGGGAGTTGGTGATGGTCAAGGAGGCCTGGCGTGCCGTGATTCATGGGGTCGCTAAGAGTCGGACATGACTGAGCGACTGAACTGAACTCCCTTTCTAGTGTTAAAGGGACTTCCCTGGAGTCTTCAAGGTGACAGCCTTGAAGAGAAGAGATGGCCTAGAGAAAGCCGTGGTCCAAGATATCCAGTTGCTCTCAAAGATGGACTCCTCAACACCTTTTGCCTCCCATCCTGAGGTCTGCTGTTAGCTAATCTCAAGGACAAGTATGGTGAAGCATTATTTAGCAGGAAATCTGTAGGGAATGCCTCCCGGAGCATGCAGCGGGCAGAGAAGAGCAATCTGCTCTCGGGACCTTTGGAAATGTTCCCTCTTCTGCCTGTGCCACACCCTGTGCCCCCACGAACTGTGATGTCATTCATTAGTCTGTGCTGAGGACTCTATTCAACATAGCTGAATCTACCTCGTATGGCTCACAAGTGATCACCCTGGATCATGAAAGATTCAGGTAAGGTGAACTTTGGATATAGCTTCTAAGTAGGAAAAGTTCTTCTATTTGAGATTGTTATGAAAAAGCTGTATTTTCTGTATTTTCCAGGTACCTAGACCCTATACTGGAGGAAGCAATTGACTAGCGTCCTTAGGAGTCAAATCCAGTATCTACCAACCTTTGGTACTGCCGAGTCCTTCCTTACTTCAAAAGCAAGACTTTACTGTTGCAATAGAAAAAAATGTTTCTTCCTATTCAGCCCTCAAAGAGCAGAAGAAATCAATCTGAAAGTTTTCATCTCATGCACGTTAATCAAGAGATTGAAACTTTTCTTCCTTAATACCAAAATTGTAACCACTTTTAATTTCAGACGTCATACAGTGAGGATATCATGAGGAACACACTTTCTCTTTTGAAATAACAAGGTTCAACATCAAAAGATTTAGGAAGTGCACAGATTAAAAACAATACAGTTTCCTGGAGTGAAAACCAACATGAGATTGTCAATATTATTGTTTTGTCATTAGCCATTCAATGATTTCTCTGTATCTCTGTCCCTCCAACTGTCTTTCTGTTTCTTTGTCACTCTGTCTCTTTCTTTACCTTGCTTGTTTTCTAATTTTGTATGAAAATTAGTAAAAAATACAGATGATACTTTGAACCCCTTGCCTTAAATGTTTTCCATAATAACTATGTTTTATTTAGTCATTGTGTCTCCTTAGACCCTTCTTGGTTTAACACAGTTTGTCAGATTTTCCTTGTCTTCGTGACTTAGAAAGTTTTGAGGAACTCTGCCAGTCTGTTTTGTCAGTGTAGATACCATGAGTAATTATTTCATAATTGGGCTTTAATCCAAATATTATTTATTTATCTATTTATTTATGGCTCAAGAAGTTTGTTTGTCTACTAACAGCTCTTTCAGTGTCTTCTGTGACTATTTCTTCACTTTTTGCTGCTGAAAGATGCTCCAGAATCACCTCTGCATATACTCCTCCCCATTTGTAGAATCAGACATAGCTCCTCGATTCTTCAGAAGAGAACTTGCATGGTATTAGGTGGACTCTACAGAGAAATCATCTGAGATTAAGGCTGTGGACAAAACAGACTGGAAACAATGACTAAACCTCAGGAGCATTGCCTGACTCTCAGACCAGCCTTGCACTGTATCATGAGATTCCCTTATCCATTCAGAAAGTCAAAGGAAGCCAAGACACAGCTGAGGGAGAATGCAAGGCCATGTCCTTGGAGTGGCAAAGACTCGACCTCTTTGAGTCTCTGTGAGAGCCTTTTGGGGTGAGGAAAACGGCCTTCCCGTTCCTATTTTGTCTCCATACTTAAAAAATCAGCACCTGCATTTTGTTTCTGAGTCTGTAGATCCTGAAATTAACCAATGTTTCCATTATTTCCCAGGTGAAGCTTTATTGGGATTCATTTCCCAGAAGTACAAGTTCTTGCCTTTGTACTGTTTCCTCAGGATGCATTGCTAAAAGCATACCTTCAGTTCAGAAGTATATACTTTTAAATTACACCTGATACATGTTGTCAGGCACACTTTTGTGGTCATATGGCATTTTAAAATATAAATCAGACATCTTACACTCTAGTCAATGTTCTTCTGATCTAATTGGACTGTAATATGGTTCTCTGAGGAATATGGATGATTACTGCGGCAGAAGGAGGTAGAATCATAGAGACAAGTCAGAGAAACTAAACTGCTGAGACCTGGTCTGAGCGGTAAAACCAGACGTTACTATGATGGACCCAGATCCCTCCCACTCCACATGCCAAGCTGTTCTCAGAGGACTGCTGGCATCAGGATGTTAAATTGCTATCTGTTGAAGTTCTCTAAAGGAGGAGAGTGAAGCACACGGGGACTGGGAGTATGCTTCACTCCTGAGAAGGCATTTATCAGATGAAAACCTCAAGATCCATTGGTGACAAAGAAAAGCTATGTGAAACCACACATTATGTGATAAATCTGCTTTATTTAGCAATACAAGTGAGCAAAGAGCAGAGAAAGCAACACAGAGATACAGACCCTGTACATCAAAGAACCAGTCACTCCTGCTTTCACAATCACTGAAATGGGGGAACACAACACCTCTGAGACGGGAATTCCTGGGCCAGTGGAAAGCAAGGAGGATTCCTGTCTGGACTAGGACCAAGTAGTTAATTTCCAGTGGTGAACAATGGAAGCTCATGTAGAGCAGTCATTGGCAGAGGGAGATGAAAGCACTCAGTAACTTCAGTTCTAACTTAAAATAAGAGACGAAGGGAGTGGAAGAGAGGAAGCAACCAGAGGAGAGGGTGGTGAAACTGGAGAGGGAGCCTGAGACATTGTGGAAGCTTGAGCCCATGACAGGACTTCAGTGCTTGTAGCTCTTCCTGCTG
>NW_024073343.1:0-4153 GCF_014754425.2 Oryx dammah
TTTTTTTTTTCTTTCTTTCTTTCTTTTTTTCTTTCTTCCTTCTGCTTCTTCTCTTTAATATTGTATTTTTGAAAATCCAACCTCTACTCTAGGTTTTTAATCTTTGCTTTTCAATTTTTGTTGTCAATTTTGTACATTTCAAAACCCAATTTTACCTGACAGCAAGATTACTGGCTTGACCACTCTCTCCTCCTTTGGGACTCTCCTTTTTCTCCACCAGGTGGCCTCTGTCTCTCCCCCACCCCCCATCTCTTCTATATCAAACTCTGTGATTCTCTCTGTGTTCTAGATGGTGGAGAACACCTAAGGAACTGATTACTGGCTGGACTTGTCTCTCTCCTTTTCATTCCTCTCTCTTACCCTCCTGGCCACCTCTGTCTACTTCCTCCCTCTCCTCTTCCCCATATAACTCCGTGAATACCTCTGAGCGGTCCAGACTATGGAGCGCACATAAGGAAGTGACTATTGACTAGCTTGCTCTCTCCTCTTTTGATCTCACCGCATCTCATTCCAGTCACCTCTAAATACCCCCTCCCTCTTCTCTTCTCCATGTAACCCAGTGAACCTCTCTGGGTATCCCTCAATGTGGAGAAACCTTTCATCTTTAACCTAGATGTTTTATCATCGGTGCTGTATAGATGGAGAAGTCTAGAGACCACTGTAAAAATAAAACCGAAAACCAGAAGCAGGAGGCTTAAGTCCAAAGCTTGAGAACATCAGAGAACTCCTGAATTCAGGGAACATTAAGCAATAGGAGCTCATCAAACGCCTCCATACCTACACTGAAACAAAGCTCCACCCAAGGGCCAACAAGTTCCAGAGCAAGACATATCACACAAATTCTCCAGCAACCCAGGAACACACCCCTGAGCTTCAATATACAGGCAGCTCAAAGTTACTCCAAAACTTTAGATGTCTCATAACCCATTACTGGTCACTCCACTGCACTCCAGAGAAAAGAAACCCAGCTCCACCCACCAGACCTCCAACACAAGCCTCCCTAACCAGGAAACCTTGACAAGCCACTGATACAACCCCACCCACAGTGAGGAAGCTCCACAATAAAGAGAACTCCACAAATTACCAGAATATAAAAAGGCCATCCGAAACGCAGCAATATAACCAAGATGAAGAGATAGAGGAATACTCAGCAAGTAAAGGAACAGGAGAAATGCCCACCAAACCAAACAAAAGAGGAAGAGATAGGGAATCTACCTGAGAAAGAATTCCAAATATTGATAGTTAAAATGATCCAAAATCTTGAAATCAAAATAAATCACAGATAAATAGCCTAGAGACAAGGATTGAGAAGATGCAAGAAAGGTTCAACAAGGACCTAGAAGAAATAAAAAAGAGTCAATATACAATGAATAACAATAAATGAGATCAGAAACACTCTGGAGGCAACAAATAGTAGAATAATGGAGGCAGAAGATAGGATTAGTGAAATAGAAGATAGAATGGTAGAAATAAATGAATCAGAGAGGAAAAAAGAAAAACGAATCAAAAGAAATGAGGACAATCTCAGAGACCTCCAGGAAAATATGAAACGCTCCAACATTCGAATTATAGGAGTCCCAGAAGAAGAAGACAAAAAGAAAGACCATGAGAAAATCCTTGAGGAGATAATAGTTGAAAACTTCCCTAAAATGGGGAAGGAAATAATCACCCAAGTCCAAGAAACCCAGAGAGTTCTAAATAGGATAAACCCAAGGCAAAACACCCCAAGACACATATTAATCAAATTAACAAAGATCAAACACAAAGAACAACTATTAAAAGCAGCAAGGGAAAAACAACAAATAACACACAAGAGGATTCCCATAAGGATAACAGCTGATCTCTCAATAGAAACTCTTCAGGCCAGGAGGGAATGGCAAGACATACTTAAAGTGATGAAAGAAAATAACCTACAGCCCAGATTACTATACCCAGCAAGGATCTCATTCAAATATGAAGGAGAAATCAAAAGCTTTACAGACAAGCAAAAGCTGAGAGAATTCAGCACCACCAAACCAGCCCTCCAACAAATGCGAAAGGATATTCTCTAGACAGGAAACACAAAAAGGGAGTATAAACCCGAACCCAAAATAATAAAGTAAATGGCAACGGGATCATACTTATTAATAATTACCTTAAACGTAAATGGATTGAATGCCCCAACCAAAAGGCAAAGACTGGCTGAATGGATACAAAAACAAGAACCCTCTATGTGCTGCTTACAAGAGACCCACCTCAAAACAAGGGACACATACAGACTGAAAGTGAAGGGTTGGAAAAAGATATTCCATGCAAATAGAGACCAAAAGAAAGCAGGAGTGGCAATACTCATATCCGATAAAATAGACTTTAAAACAAAGGCTGTGAAAAGAGACAAAGAATGCCACTACATAATGATCAAAGGATCAATCCAAGAAGAAGATATAATAATTATAAATATATATGCACCCAATATAGGAGCACCGCAATATGTAGGACAAATGCTAACAAGTATGAAAGGGGAAATTAACAACAACACAATAATAGTGGGAGACTTTAATACCCCACTCACACCTATGGACAGATCAACTAAACAGAAAATTAACAAAGAAACGCAAACTTCAAATGATACATTAGACCAGTTAGACCTAATTGATATCTATAGGACATTTCACCCCAAAACAATGAATTTCACCTTTTTCTCAAGTTCTCATGGAACCTTCTCCAGGATAGATCACATCCTGGGCCATAAATCTAACCTTGATAAATTCAAAAAAATCGAAATCATTCCAAGCATCTTTTCTGACCATAATGCACTAAGATTAGATCTCAATTACAGGAGGAAAACTATTAAAAATTCCAACATATGGAGGCTGAACAACACGCTGCTGAATAACCAACAAATCACAGAAGAAATCAAAATATGCATAGAAACTAATGAAAATGAAAACACAACAACCCAAAACCTGTGGGACACTATAAAAGCAGTGCTAAGAGGAAAGTTCATAGCAATACAGGCATACCTCAAGAAACAAGAAAAAAGTCAAATAAATAACCTAACTCTACACCTAAAGCAACTAGAAAAGGAAGAATTGGAGAACCCCAGAGTTAGCAGAAGGAAAGAAATCTTAAAAATTAGGGCAGAAATAAATGCAAAAGAAACAAAAGAGACCATAGCAAAAATCAACAAAGCCAAAAGCTGGTTCT
Source organism: Oryx dammah (assembly GCF_014754425.2). Lineage (NCBI taxonomy): Eukaryota > Metazoa > Chordata > Mammalia > Artiodactyla > Bovidae > Oryx > Oryx dammah. Next base: position 3,187 of record NW_024073343.1, read on the forward strand.
TTGAAAGGATAAATAAAATTGACAGACCATTAGCCAGACTCATCAAGAAGCAAAGAGAGAAAAATCAAATCAATAAAATTAGAAATGAAAATGGAGAGATCACAACAGACAACACAGAAATACAAAGGATCATAAGAGACTACTATCAGCAATTATATGCCAATAAAATGGACAACCTGGAAGAAATGGACAAATTCTTAGAAAAGTACAATTTTCCAAAACTGAACCAGGAAGAAATAGATAATCTTAACAAACCCATCACAAGCACGGAAATTGAAACTGTAATCAGAAATCTTCCAGCAAACAAAAGCCCAGGTCCAGACGGCTTCACAGCTGAATTCTACCAAAAATTTCGAGAAGAGTTAACACCTATCCTACTCAAACTCTTCCAGAAAATTGCAGAGGAAGGTAAACTTCCAAACTCATTCTATGAGGCCACCATCACCCTAATACCAAAACCTGACAAAGATACTACAAAAAAAGAAAACTACAGGCCAATATCACTGATGAACATAGATGCAAAAATCCTCAACAAAATTCTAGCAATCAGAATCCAACAACACATTAAAAAGATCGTACACCATGACCAAGTGGGCTTTATCCCAGGGATGCAAGGATTCTTCAACATCCGCAAATCAATCAATGTAATTCACCACATTAACAAATTGAAAAATAAAAACCATATGATTATCTCAATAGATGCAGAGAAGGCCTTTGACAAAATTCAACATCCATTTATGATAAAAACTCTCCAGAAAGCAGGAATACAAGGAACATACCTCAATATAATAAAAGCTATATATGACAAACCCACAGCAAACATTATCCTCAATGGTGAAAAATTGAAAGGTATTTCTTTTTAAATCATGTGTTTTGTTTTGTTTTTTCTTATTTTTTTCTTATTATTTTTTTCTTTTTTCTTTTTTTTTTCTTTCTTTCTTTCTTTTTTTCTTTCTTCCTTCTGCTT
>NW_024073344.1:0-2863 GCF_014754425.2 Oryx dammah
TGGCAGGAACCAAGAGCTGAGCTCAGGAGTGTTTCTCTGGGGCTTGAGCAAAGGAAGGGTCCGGTTTGGTTCAGTGCAAGGCCGACAATGTGGGCTCAGGAGCATTTTCTATGTTGCAACAGGGGCAGGTCCCAAAATGATTCAGCACAACTCTCAAGTTGTCTGCTCAGGCCTGTTATTAGGGCTCATGAAGATGGGCAGTGCTTAGCCTCATGCTGTGCGGGATCCGACATTTGGGCTCAGGGTTGTCTGTCATTGCCTGCACATGGGCAGAAGCTAGCCTGGTTCAGTGCAGGGACCAAGACGTGGGTTCCAATGTATTTGTCGTGGCCTTGAAGAAGGGCAGGATGCAACCTGCTCAGTATAACCATGGAAAGGAGTCTCAGGAGTATTTCTTGGGGTAGAAGAAGTGCAAGACCCAGCCTGGCATGGTGCAGAGAAAGTGAGGGAGGCTCGGGAGTGCTTGTAAGGGTCTTGCACAAGACCTGGACCCAGCTTGGTTCAGTGCATTTCCTTAGATGTCGATTCAGGAGTATCCATTGAGGCTTCAAGATGGGCAAAACATAGCCTGCTTCAGTACAGGGACCGAGAGTGTGGGCTCAGGGGCATTTGTCGTAGTCTTTAACAAGGGGAGGACCGAGCATGGACTGGTAGGGATGGAAATGTGGGCTCGGGAGTGTTTGTTGGGGTCTTGCACAAAGGCACGTTGAGCCTCGTTCAGTTCAGCAAATGTGATGGGTATCAGGAGTGTTTCCTGGGGGTACTGACCAAGGACAGGACACACCCTAGTTCAGAGGCAGGGATGGAGATGTGGGCACAGGAGTGTTTCTCGGAGGCGTAAACAAAGGCAGGACCCCGACAGGTTCAGTGTAGGGCCCAGGATGTGGGCTCAGGAGCATTTTCTCTGTTGCAACAGGGGCAATTCCCAAAATGCTTCAGTGTCAGGCTCAAGATGTCAGCTCAGGCCTGTTATTAGGTCTCATGAACATGGGCAGCACTTAGCTTCATGCCGTGCAGGACCCGATATTTGGGCTCAGGTTTGTCTGTCGGTGCTTGCACATGGGAAGAAGCTAGCCTGGTTCAATGCAGGGACCAAGACGTGGGTTCCGAAGTATTTGTCGTCGCCTTGAAGAAGGGCAGGACCCAGCCTGTTCTGGGTAAGCACCGAAATGAGCCTCAGAAGTATTTGTCAGGGTGGAAGAAGGGCAGAACCCTCCTGGTCAGCCTAAGCACTGAAAGGAGGATCAGGCGTATTTGTCGGGATGCAAGGAGTGCATGACCCAGCCTGGTTCAGTGCAGGTCATTAGATGTTGATTCAGGGGTATCTGTTGAGGCTTCAAGATGGGCAGAACACAGCCAGCTTCAGCACAGGGAGTAAGATGCAGGCTCAGGTGTATTTGTTGTGGCCTCGAACAAGGGCAGGACTGAGCATGGTCTGCATAGGAATGGAAATGTAAGCTCGGGAGTGTGTGTCAGGGTCTTGCACCAAGGCAGTCGAGCCTTGTTCATTGCAGCAAGTGCAATGTGGGAGTGGGTGTGTTTCTTGGGGGTACTGACCAAGGGCAGGACACACCCTATTTCGGAGGCACAAGAGAGCTGTGGGCTCAGGATTGTAGGTTGCTGGCTTGAATATGGCCAGGACTAGCCTGAGAATCAGAGAGAGGCTCTGAGGTGTTGGCCGGCACCATGAACAAGCGCAGGACCCATCCGAGGTCAGTGCAGAGACAACACTGTGGGCTCTGGAGTGTCTGTTGGGGCTGGAATAAAGGCAGAGTCTAGCCTGTGTGACTTCTGGGAGTGAGATATGGACTCAAGAGTGTTGGTCGAGGCATAGAACTGATGAGGGACCCAGCAGAATTCAGTTTAGGGACCGCGATGTGGGCCCAGGAGTGACTGTCTGGGGCTTGAAGAAGGCCAGGACCCAGTCTGGATCAGTAGAGGGACCGAAATATGGTCTCCGGGATATTTGTTGAGGGCTTGTGCAAGTACTGGGCCCCTCCAGGTTCAGTGCAGGGACCGTAGGTGGGCTCATCAGTGTCCCTCGGGGTCTGAACATGCGCAGGACTAGCCAGGGCCAGCGAAGGGACCTAGATGTGGGCTCCGGAGGCATTTTCAGGGGCACGAACAAGCGAAGTATCCACCTTGGTTAAGTTCAGGGACACAGAGGTGCGCTAAGGAGTGTTGTATGTGTCTTGAACAAGGGCAGGACCCAGCCTGATTCAGCGAACGGAACTAGAGGTGGACCCAGGAGTATTTTTTTGGAAGCTTAGACAACAGACGGGCACTGAGAAGTGTTTGCCGGAGGCTTGATCCAATGCAAGATTCGGCCTGGTTGACTGCAGGGACCTAGTGTCCTAGGGCTCAGGAGTGTTTGTTGGGGTCTTGCTCAAATGCAATACTCCACCTTCTTGAGTGCAGCGAGTGGGATATGGGATCCTCCGTGTTTCCTGGAGGACTGAAGTATAGCGGGACCCACCATAGTTCCGAGGCATGGAGCTACTTGTCAGCTCAGGATTGCTTGCCGGTGGCTCGAATAAGTCTGGGAACTAACATGAGAGTCAGATACAGGCTCAGCTATGTTGGTCAGGGCCTTGAATAAGTGCAGGACACAGCCTGGTTCATGGCACGGACAGAGATGCGGGTGCAGGAGTGTTTCTCAGGGGCATAAACAAAGGCAGGACCCAGCATGGTTCAGGGCAGGAACCGAGAGCTGAGCTCAGGAGTGTTTGTCGGGGGCTTGACAAAGGCAGGGCCCCAACGGGTTCAGCGCAGGGCCCAGGATGTGGGCTCAGGAGCATTTTCTGGGGTGCAACAAGGGCAGCTCCCAAAATGCTTCAGCACCAGGCTCAAGATGTCGGCTCAG
>NW_024073344.1:2963-4152 GCF_014754425.2 Oryx dammah
GGCAGGCCCCCCCCCCCCGCGGTCAGTGTAATCATCGAAAGGAGGCTCAGGAGTATTTTTCGGTGTGAAAGAAGGGCAGGACCCACCCTGGTTGGGTGCAGAGACTGGAAGGGAGGCTCGGGAGTGCTTGCAAGGGTCTTGCACAAGGCCTGGACCCAGCCTGGTTCAATGCAGGTCCTTAGGTGTCGATTCAGGTGTATCCGTTAAGGCTTCAGGATGGGCAGAACGTAGCCTGCTTCAGTACAGGGAATGAGATGCCGGATCAGGGGTATTTGTCATAGTCTTGAACAAGGGCAGGACTGAGCATGGTCCACGTAGGGATGGAAATGTGGGCTCGGGATTGTTTGCTGAGGTCTTGCACAAAGGTACATCGAGCCTTGTTCAGTGCCGTGAATGCGATGCGGTATTGGGAGGGTTTCCTGGGGGAACTGACCAAAGGCAGGACACACCCTAGTTCGGAGGCAGGGAGCGAGTCGTGGACTCAGGATTGTAGGTTGCTGGCTTGAATATCGCCAGGACTAGCAGGAGATTCAGAGAGTCTCAGCGATGTTGGCCAGCACCTTGAATAAGTGGAGGACCCATCCTAGGTCAGTGCAGAGTCGATGTTGTGGGCTCAGTAGTGTCTGTCAGGGCTGGAATAAAGGCAGAGTCCAGCCTGCGTGAGTTCTGGGCATGAGATATGTGCTCAAGAGTGTTAGTCGGGGCATGGAACCGGTTCAGGACCCAGCAAAATTCAGTTCAGGGACCGCAATGTGAGCCCTGGAGCAACTGTCTGGGGCTTGAAGAAGGCAAGGACCCAGTCTGGATCACTGGAGGGACCCAAATGTAGGCTCTGGGATATTTGTTGAGGGCTTGTGCAAGTACAGCTCCCCCCACCCCCAGGTTCAGTGCAGGGGCTGTAGGTGGGCTCATGAGTGTCCCTCTGGGTCTAAACAAGCGTAGGGCCAGCCTGGGTCAGTGAAGGGACCTAGATGTGGGCCCTGGAGGCGTTTTCAGGGGCACAAACAAGCACAAGATCCACCTTGGTTGCGTTCAGGGTACAGAGGTGCGCTAAGGAGTGTTGTAGGTATCTTGCCCAAGGGCAGGACCCAGCCTGACCTAGAGGTGGGCCCAGGAGTATTCTTCGGAAACTTGGTCAACATATGGGCGCTGAGGAGTGTTTGCCAGAGGCTTGAACCAATGCAAGATT
>NW_024073345.1:0-4152 GCF_014754425.2 Oryx dammah
TTTTTTTTTTCTTTCTTTCTTTCTTTTTTTCTTTCTTCCTTCTGCTTCTTCTCTTTAATATTGTATTTTTGAAAATCCAACCTCTACTCTAGGTTTTTAATCTTTGCTTTTCAATTTTTGTTGTCAATTTTGTACATTTCAAAACCCAATTTTACCTGACAGCAAGATTACTGGCTTGACCACTCTCTCCTCCTTTGGGACTCTCCTTTTTCTCCACCAGGTGGCCTCTGTCTCTCCCCCACCCCCCATCTCTTCTATATCAAACTCTGTGATTCTCTCTGTGTTCTAGATGGTGGAGAACACCTAAGGAACTGATTACTGGCTGGACTTGTCTCTCTCCTTTTCATTCCTCTCTCTTACCCTCCTGGCCACCTCTGTCTACTTCCTCCCTCTCCTCTTCCCCATATAACTCCGTGAATACCTCTGAGCGGTCCAGACTATGGAGCGCACATAAGGAAGTGACTATTGACTAGCTTGCTCTCTCCTCTTTTGATCTCACCGCATCTCATTCCAGTCACCTCTAACTACCCCCTCCCTCTTCTCTTCTCCATGTAACCCAGTGAACCTCTCTGGGTACCCCTCAATGTGGAGAAACCTTTCATCTTTAGCCTAGATGCTATATCATTGGTGCTGTATAGATGGAGAAGTCTAGAGACCACTGTAAAAATAAAACCAAAAACCAGAAGCAGGAGGCTTAAGTCCAAAGCTTGAGAACATCAGAGAACTCCTGAATTCAGGGAACATTAAGCAATAGGAGCTCATCAAACGCCTCCATACCTACACTGAAACAAAGCTCCACCCAAGGGCCAACAAGTTCCAGAGCAAGACATATCACACAAATTCTCCAGCAACCCAGGAACACACCCCTGAGCTTCAATATACAGGCAGCTCAAAGTTACTCCAAAACTTTAGATGTCTCATAACCCATTACTGGTCACTCCACTGCACTCCAGAGAAAAGAAACCCAGCTCCACCCACCAGACCTCCAACACAAGCCTCCCTAACCAGGAAACCTTGACAAGCCACTGATACAACCCCACCCACAGTGAGGAAGCTCCACAATAAAGAGAACTCCACAAATTACCAGAATATAAAAAGGCCATCCGAAACGCAGCAATATAACCAAGATGAAGAGATAGAGGAATACTCAGCAAGTAAAGGAACAGGAGAAATGCCCACCAAACCAAACAAAAGAGGAAGAGATAGGGAATCTACCTGAGAAAGAATTCCAAATATTGATAGTTAAAATGATCCAAAATCTTGAAATCAAAATAAATCACAGATAAATAGCCTAGAGACAAGGATTGAGAAGATGCAAGAAAGGTTTAACAAGGACCTAGAAGAAATAAAAAAGAGTCAATATACAATGAATAACAATAAATGAGATCAGAAACACTCTGGAGGCAACAAATAGTAGAATAATGGAGGCAGAAGATAGGATTAGTGAAATAGAAGATAGAATGGTAGAAATAAATGAATCAGAGAGGAAAAAAGAAAAACGAATCAAAAGAAATGAGGACAATCTCAGAGACCTCCAGGAAAATATGAAACGCTCCAACATTCGAATTATAGGAGTCCCAGAAGAAGAAGACAAAAAGAAAGACCATGAGAAAATCCTTGAGGAGATAATAGTTGAAAACTTCCCTAAAATGGGGAAGGAAATAATCACCCAAGTCCAAGAAACCCAGAGAGTTCTAAATAGGATAAACCCAAGGCGAAACACCCCAAGACACATATTAATCAAATTAACAAAGATCAAACACAAAGAACAACTATTAAAAGCAGCAAGGGAAAAACAACAAATAACACACAAGAGGATTCCCATAAGGATAACAGCTGATCTCTCAATAGAAACTCTTCAGGCCAGGAGGGAATGGCAAGACATACTTAAAGTGATGAAAGAAAATAACCTACAGCCCAGATTACTATACCCAGCAAGGATCTCATTCAAATATGAAGGAGAAATCAAAAGCTTTACAGACAAGCAAAAGCTGAGAGAATTCAGCACCACCAAACCAGCCCTCCAACAAATGCGAAAGGATATTCTCTAGACAGGAAACACAAAAAGGGAGTATAAACCCGAACCCAAAATAATAAAGTAAATGGCAACGGGATCATACTTATCAATAATTACCTTAAACGTAAATGGATTGAATGCCCCAACCAAAAGGCAAAGACTGGCTGAATGGATACAAAAACAAGAACCCTCTATGTGCTGCTTACAAGAGACCCACCTCAAAACAAGGGACACATACAGACTGAAAGTGAAGGGTTGGAAAAAGATATTCCATGCAAATAGAGACTAAAAGAAAGCAGGAGTGGCAATACTCATATGCGATAAAATAGACTTTAAAACAAAGGCTGTGAAAAGAGACAAAGAATGCCACTACATAACGATCAAAGGATCAATCCAAGAAGAAGATATAATAATTATAAATATATATGCACCCAATATAGGAGCACCGCAATATGTAGGACAAATGCTAACAAGTATGAAAGGGGAAATTAACAACAACACAATATTAGTGGGAGACTTTAATACCCCACTCACACCTATGGACAGATCAACTAAACAGAAAATTAACAAAGAAACGCAAACTTTAAATGATACATTAGACCAGTTAGACCTAATTGATATCTATAGGACATTTCACCCCAAAACAATGAATTTCACCTTTTTCTCAAGTTCTCATGGAACCTTCTCCAGGATAGATCACATCCTGGGCCATAAATCTAACCTTGATAAATTCAAAAAAATCGAAATCATTCCAAGCATCTTTTCTGACCATAATGCACTAAGATTAGATCTCAATTACAGGAGGAAAACTATTAAAAATTCCAACATATGGAGGCTGAACAACACGCTGCTGAATAACCAACAAATCACAGAAGAAATCAAAATATGCATAGAAACTAATGAAAATGAAAACACAACAACCCAAAACCTGTGGGACACTATAAAAGCAGTGCTAAGAGGAAAGCTCATAGCAATACAGGCATACCTCAAGAAACAAGAAAAAAGTCAAATAAATAACCTAACTCTACACCTAAAGCAACTAGAAAAGGAAGAATTAGAGAACCCCAGAGTTAGCAGAAGGAAAGAAATCTTAAAAATTAGGGCAGAAATAAATGCAAAAGAAACAAAAGAGACCATAGCAAAAATCAACAAAGCCAAAAGCTGGTTCTTTGAAAGGATAAATAAAATTGACAGACCATTAGCCAGACTCATCAAGAAGCAAAGAGAGAAAAATCAAATCAATAAAATTAGAAATGAAAATGGAGAGATCACAACAGACAACACAGAAATACAAAGGATCATAAGAGACTACTATCAGCAATTATATGCCAATAAAATGGACAACCTGGAAGAAATGGACAAATTCTTAGAAAAGTACAATTTTCCAAAACTGAACCAGGAAGAAATAGATAATCTTAACAAACCCATCACAAGCACGGAAATTGAAACTGTAATCAGAAATCTTCCAGCAAACAAAAGCCCAGGTCCAGACGGCTTCACAGCTGAATTTACCAAAAATTTCGAGAAGAGTTAACACCTATCCTACTCAAACTCTTCCAGAAAATTGCAGAGGAAGGGAAACTTCCAAACTCATTCTATGAGGCCACCATCACCCTAATACCAAAACCTGACAAAGATACTACAAAAAAAGAAAACTACAGGCCAATATCACTGATGAACATAGATGCAAAAATCCTCAACAAAATTCTAGCAATCAGAATCCAACAACACATTAAAAAGATCGTACACCATGACCAAGTGGGCTTTATCCCAGGGATGCAAGGATTCTTCAACATCCGCAAATCAATCAATGTAATTCACCACATTAACAAATTGAAAAATAAAAACCATATGATTATCTCAATAGATGCAGAGAAGGCCTTTGACAAAATTCAACATCCATTTATGATAAAAACTCTCCAGAAAGCAGGAATACAAGGAACATACCTCAATATAATAAAAGCTATATATGACAAACCCACAGCAAACATTATCCTCAATGGTGAAAAATTGAAAGGTATTTCTTTTTAAATCATGTGTTTTGTTTTGTTTTTTCTTATTTTTTTCTTATTATTTTTTTCTTTTTTCTTTTTTTTTTCTTTCTTTCTTTCTTTTTTTCTTTCTTCCTTCTGCTT
>NW_024073346.1:0-4152 GCF_014754425.2 Oryx dammah
TCTGTGGGTTCGTGAGGTGGCGGGTTCGCAGCCGAACTCCGGCTTCAAACGGACGGTTAGATTATCTGCTCCTCTTGCGGCGGGAGCTGGAGGAAGACCCCGTAGCTGCAGCTCTGCTCAGTTCTGGCCTCAAATGGAGGCAGGAGACTCGCCGCCCAGAACACCTCGCCTGCAGTCGGCCTCACGGGGGAACCGATGGGGGGGGGGGGGGTGGAGAGGTGGGGAGTGGGGGTGCCTGGGCCTCCTGAGGAATTGAGGAAAACAGATTCTGGAAGAACCCTAGATTTCTGAATCCAATTCTGCTCCAACGGAGCAGCGTTGTCTGAGCGAGAGGAGGAGGGGGAGGCGGTTTCTGGCCATGGCTCCCAGGTCCAGGGTAAGGAGGAGGGGCTCAGGTTTTTACACTTTTTTGTATTTTGATTAGGACCAGTCCTGGTGGGCTGCCGTCTATGCGGTCGCACAGAGTCGGACACGACTGAAGCGACTTAGCAGCAGCAGCAGCAGTGTTCCCTAAGGAGGAAAACCCTTGTGACCCATAAAGTGCGTTGGTTCTTGCTTTGTCCTGACCTGCTTACTCCCTTGACCTTCCAGAAATGGGAGTATAGCTGTCCCGAATAGAGGCCCATCTGCTACAAAGAGCAGACAACTCCGAGGGCAGGACCCAGGCTGGCTTCCTAAGGTGAGCAGGAATCTGTGTATGTCTGCACCCTGTGCCTCCAACAAGGCAGTTTTAAATCGGGAATAGACAGCTGCGAGTAGACCAACCCACGTGAGGCAAAAATTCAAATAGGCAGCAAAATCTCGCCCAGCGTGGGGCTCGAACCCACGACCCTGAGATTAAGAGTCTCATGCTCTACCGACTGAGCTAGCCAGGCGACTGCACAGAGTTCCCTGAGGGCAGGTATGGGAACTTGACGGCTGTGGACCGCCCCAAATGACAGGATGGAGCAAGTCCCGGGGTCAGCGGGAACATGGGGTGACTGGATTTGAGGCGGGGCTGGGCTCCAGACGCAAACGCCAGCAGCGCATCACCTCTCTGCATGCCGATATCCTGGCCTCCTGACCTGGGACTGTGGGGCCCAGGCCTGACGGTTCAGAGACCTGCAAGCGGCGGACCACCGGCTCCTTATGCAGAAGGGAACCTCTCTCCGTCTTCCGTGCCTGGAACTCGGACTGAAAAGTAGCTTTTTAAGACACTCGTGGAGACACTTTGGCTACTGGGCCTCAATGAAAATTTTGAAACGACGACAAGGGGAGGTACAGAGTGGGCCCTGAGACCCCCAAATGGGGGAAGAAATAGCAGGGCTCGTCCGGGATTTGAACCTGGGAACCTCTTGCACCCAAAGCGAGAATCATACCCCTAGACCAACGAGCCGCACACACCGGGGTTTCCCCGCCTCCACCCACTCCTTCCGCAGGTGACTCCGGTGACCCTCGCCGCCATAGTTCACTTGTCTGTGTCCCCACCTGCGAACCCCAGGTCACAGGTTCGTAGCTGCGGTCCAGTTTCAGAGGGACGGTTGGATTGTCTGCTCCTCGTGCGGCGGGAGATGGGGGAGACCCCGCAGCTGTAGCTCTGCTCAGTTCTGGCCTCAAATGGAGGCAGGAGACTCCGCGCCCAGGGCACCTCGTCTGCAAGGGGCCTCACCTAGGGACCGATCGGGGATACCTGGGCCTGAGTGAGGAAAGGCGGGCAAAACAGATTCTGGAAGAATCCTATATTCCTCTAATTAATAGACACCTGAATCCAATTCTGCCCCAACGGAGCAGCGTGACTGAACTAGAGGAGGAGAGGGAGGCGGTTCCAGCCATGGCTCCCTGGTCCAGGGGAAGGAGGACGGGCTCAGGTCTTTACACTTTGCTTGTTTGTTTTTAATTGGGACTGGTGTTCCCTGAGGAGGAAAACCCTTGTGAGCCTTAAATGGTGTTGATTCTTGCCTTGTCCTGATCTGCTTACTTTCTTGACCTTCCAGGAACAGGAGTCTACAAGCCCCCATGAAAGAGAGACCCACCCGCTACAAGGAGCTGACAAGGACGAGGGCAGGACCCAGCATGGCTTCCAATGTTGTTCAGCCGCTCAGTTGTGTCTGACTCTTTGTGACCCCGTGGACGTCAGCATGCCAGGCCTCCCCATCCATCAACTCCAGGAGTTCCCTCTAACTCACCGTCATTGACTCAATGGTGCCATCCAACGATCATCCTCTGCCACCCTCTTCTCCCCCTTCTCCCCCGCCTTCAATCTTTCTGAACATCAGGGTCTTTTCCAACGAGTTGGCTCTTGGCATCAGGTGGCCAAAGGACTGGAGCTTCAGCATCAGTCCTTCCAACGAATATTCAGGGTTGATTTCCTTAAGGATGGACTGGTTTGATCTCCTGGTAGTGCAAGGGAGTCTTACGGGTCTTCTCCAACAACACAGTTCAAGAGCATCAGTGGAGAGCAGGAATTTGTGTGTGTCTGCACCCTGTGCCTCCAACAAGGCAGTTTTAAATCGGGAATGGACAGCTGGGAGCAGACCAACGCACGTGAGGCAAAAATCCAAATAGGCAGCAAAGTCTACGCCCAGCGTGGGGCTCGAACCCACGACCCTGAGATTAAGAGTCTCATGCTCTACCGACTGAGCTAGCCGGGCGACTGCACAGGGTCCTCTGTGGACAGGTGTCAGAACTTGACGGCTGTGGACCGCCCCAAATGACAGGATGGAGCAAGTCCCGGGGTCAGCGGGAACATGGGGTGACTGGATTTGAGGCGGGGCTGGGCTCCAGACGCAAACGCCAGCAGCGCATCACCTCTCTGCATGCCGATATCCTGGCCTCCTGACCTGGGACTGTGGGGCCCAGGCCTGACGGTTCAGAGACCTGCAAGCGGCGGACCACCGGCTCCTTATGCAGAAGGGAACCTCTCTCCGTCTTCCGTGCCTGGAACTCGGACTGAAAAGTAGCTTTTTAAGACACTTGTGGAGACACTTTGGCTACTGGGCCTCAATGAAAATTTTGAAACGACGACAAGGGGAGGCACAGAATGGGCCCTGAGACCCGCAAGTGGGGAAGAAAAGCAGGGCTCGTCCGGGATTTGAACCCGGGACCTCTCGCACCCTAAGCGAGAATCATACCCCTAGACCAACGAGCCGCACATACTAAGGCTATTTGGCTCTCCTCTCTGATGCCCTGGTGTCTTGGAGCTGGACCGGCGCCGCCAGTGAGGTGGTGCGGAAGGGAGACCCCAATTTTAGACCCACTGGGAAGTGCGGGGTTCCAGGAATGATGCGCACGGAAAAAACCCAGCGCTCCCTGGCCGGCAAAACGGACAGAAGCCCCTGCGCTCCGACAGTCCGGGGTCCGCGCCGCCTCCCCTCCGCCCTCGGACGACAGAGAGCCCCGGACCGGGAAGGGCGGCCGGCCTCTGTCCCCGCGCCGCTCATCGGTCACTTCGCAGGCCTCCTCGCAGCCGCGAGCGCAGGGGACCCGCTGGACAAAGCCGGCGAAGGACTCCGGGTCGCGCGGGCAGGTGGGGAGCGCTCGAGAGCGGGCTGGGGCGCGGAGGGTCCCGGAGCCGCGATCTCTGGGACGCTCGCTTTGGGGGCGGCCGAACCCCCAAGACGTGGCGCCCGGTGATCGCTCAACAAACGCCGGCGGAGTGCATCCAGGGGACACCGCCTCCGCCTCGGCCTCCCGCGCTGTTGGCGCTTCTCCCGGCTCCGCGCCCCGCTCCCGCCCCCGCGCCCCGCTCCCGCCCCCGCAGGTCAAAACCAAGACAGCGCTCTTCGGACGTGGGGCCCCCAACCCCCGAGGCTTGACTGTGAGAGTCGCTTTGTTCTACCGACTGATCCGGCCGGACAGCAGTGGTCCTGGCCTCAGAGGCTCTAGGCGCGCCTTGCGTCTCCCCGAAGCTTCCACCAAGTCGGTCTTCAGTCCTCCTCTTAAAGAAAAAGGACGGGCTCGTCCGGGATTTGAACCCGGGACCTCTCGCACCCAAAGCGAGAATCATACCCCTAGACCAACGAGCCGACACACACCTCCCACCCCCTCCCCCCGTCCCTCTGCAGGTGACTCCCGAAAAGCTCGCCGCTGTAGCTCAGTTGTCAGTGTGCGCACCTGCGAAAGCCGCTCTGTGGGTTCGTGAGGTGGCGGGTTCGCAGCCGAACTCCGGCTTCA
>NW_024073347.1:0-4149 GCF_014754425.2 Oryx dammah
AAAAAAAAAAAAGTCCAAAGTGAACAATGTGGAATGGCATGAAAGGTCATAATACACGTGGATACAGAAACACAAGTGTTAGTAATTTACTACTTAAAACACTAACAGGATTGTTTAGAAAATTCCAAGGCCACACATTATACTGATAACATAATTTCAACTGAAAAAAAAGGTGATATGTACTTTTTAAATCATGACATCTTCTATCTAAACCACAAACTTGCACATGCATGCATGCTTATCTATAAGAAATTAACTGACATGAGAGGATTCGTCTCTTGACATATTTTTTGAACAACTTTATATCATCCTTTTATTCACATGTATTTCAGCATCTTTCAGATGATAAAAATGTATCCTTTGTACTCAGCTGAGTTTGTCAACAGGATTCTATACTAGGCTACCAAAAGAAAACTTTTAAAAACATTAAAAAAAATATTTGAAATCAATTCATAAGAAAATTACCATATACAAAAGTACAAATACAATTTTATCCATTTAAATTTACATAGCAAGGCATTAACAGAAGGCAAAGACTTTCTTTGTTTTTTTTCCATTAATAAAACAGTGATTTGAAATTAGAAGAGTCCTAGATTATGACAAAAAAAATATCACAATAGTAAAGTAAAAAAACTTCTTGGAGAATTAAAAATCATGGCAAAAAAAATATGGAAAAAAATAAAGTATTAAGCAAGACTATCTCAAGAAACATAATGATAGGAAGGAAACATTCAATACATTCCTTCTGAAATTACAGTGGCATGAAAGGAGCTGTCCAGGGTGCCTGTCTTTCACCACCATATGACGCGCATGGGCAGGGGCCACTAGAAGAAGTAAGAGGAGGAAAACTACAGGGCAAGAGACGCAGAGTTTGTCAGCGAGTTGAAACAGGTAGTACTCACAAACCTAAGGACGTGGAAAGGTGAAAAGTGAAAGGATGGAAAAAGACAGTCCATCCTAAAGAGAGCAGGGGAGACCGTTATATCAGACAAAATAAACTGAAGAAAAAAAAGTGCAATGAGATAAATATTGTGTAATGATAAAAGTCAATTTACCAAAAAGCTGTAACAAGTAAAAGTATATAGACATCTAACATTAGATATCTCAGAAAACTGAAGCAAATATTAAAGGAAAGGAAGACAGAAATAGCAGCACAGGAGTAGTACAAGATTTCAACACCCAAGTTGAACAGGCATGCACAGATCACACAGCCCAAAAGCATAAAACACATGCATCTCAAGGACACATAAAACATGCTCTATGAGAGACCACATGTTAGGCCAAAATTAACCATTTTAAGAGACTGATACCATAAAAGTATGTCCCCTAACAACAACAAAATAAACACAAGAAAAAAAAAAAACCCCAAATGTGTACATTAAACAACTCACTCCTACAACACAAATGGGTCTAAGAAAAAAATTACATGGAAATTTTTAAATACATGGATGAAAACGAACAGACAACATTACAAAATTTATAACACAGAGAGAAGACTATACTAAAAGGAAACTCTGAACTGTTAAATGCTTACAGTAAAAAACTGAAAAGATCTTAATCTGAAATCTATTTTTAGACCTCCAGGAAGCAGAAAACGGAAAACTAAACTCAAGTTTAGCAGAAGGAAACAGGTAAATAAGAAAGATTAAACCAGAGATAAAATAGAAAGCAGAAAAATATACAAATCAACAAACCAGGAGTTGATGTTTTGAAAAAACTGTATAGGAAAACCCCAACCTAGACTAAGGAAAAGAGAAAAAAACATTCAAATAACTAAAACCAGATATGAAACAGGACTGGTTACAACTGAGGTTAAAGGAAGTTTCTAGGAAGTACTATGATCAATAAAAAGATCTTCACGACCAAGATAATCACGATGGTGTGATCATTCATCTAGAGCCAGACATCCTGGAATGTGAAGTCAAGTGGGCCTTAGAAAGCATCACTACGAACAAAGTTTGTGGAGGTGATGGAATTCCAGTTGAGCTGTTTCAAATCCTGAAAGATGATACTGTGAAAGTGCTGCACTCAATATGCCAGCAAATTTGGAAAACTCAGCAGTGGCCTCAGGACTGGAAAAGGTCAGTTTTCATTCCAATCCCAAAGAAAGGCAATGCCAAAGAATGCTCAAACTATGGCACAATTGTAATCATCTCACACACTAGTAAAGTAATGCTCAAAATTCTCCAAGCCGGCCTTCAGCAATACGTGTACCGTGAACTTCCAGATATTCAAGCTGGTTTTAGAAAAGGCAGAGGAACCAGAGATCAAATTGCCAACATCCGTTGGATCATCGAAAAAGCAAAAGAGTTCCAGAAAAACATCTATTTCTGTTTTATTGACTATGCCAAAGCCTTTGACTGTGTGGCTCACAAGAAACTGTGGAAAATTCTGAAAGAGATGGGAATACCAGACTACCTGACCTGCCTCTTAAGAAACCTATATGGAGGTCAGGAAGCAACAGTTAGAACTGGACATGGAACAACAGACTGGTTCCAAATAGGAAAAGGAGTATGTCAAGGTTATATATTGTCACCCTGCTTATTTAACTTATATGCAGAGTACATCATGAGAAATGCTGGGCTGGAAGGAGCACAAGCTGGAATCAAGATTGCCGGGAGAAATACTAAAAACCTCAGATATGCAGATGACACCACCCTTATGGCAGAAAGTGAAGAGGATGAAAGTGAAAAAGGAGAGTGGAAAAGTTGGCTTAAAGCTCAACATTCAGAAAATGAAGATCATGGCACCTGATCCCAACCCTTCATGGGAAATAGATGGGGAAACAGTAGAAACAGTGTCAGACTTTATTTTGGGGGGCTCCAAAATCGCTGCAGATGGTGACTGCAGCCATGAAATTAAAAGATGCTTACTGCTTAGAAAAAAGTTATGACCAACCTCGATAGCATATTAAAAAGCAGAGATATTACTTTGCCAACAAAGGTCCGTCTAGTCAAGGCTATGGTTTTCCAGTTGTCATGTATGGATGTGAGAGTTGGACTGTGAAGAAAACTGAGTGCCGAAGAATTGATGCTTTTGAACTGTGGTGTTGGAGAAGACTCTTGAGAGTCCCTTGCACTGCAAGGAGGTCCAACCAGTCCATCCTAAAGGAGATCAGTCCTGGGTGTTCACTGGAAGGACTGATGCTAAAGCTGAAACTCCAGTACTTTGGCCACCTCATGCAAAGAGCTGACTCAATGAAAAGACCCTGATGTTGGGAAAGATTGAGGGCAGTAGGAGAAGGGGACGACAGAGGATGAGATGGTTGGATGACATCACCAACTCAATGGACATGGGTCTGGGTAGACTCCGGGGGTTGGTGATGGACAGGGAGGCCTGGCATGCCGTGGTTCATGGGGTCACAAAGAGTCGGATACGACTGAGCAACTGAATTGAACTGAACTGAGTGAAGGACATAATAAAAGAGAAGTCTACATGGCTAAGAAACGTCTCAGGTGGTTTAGTGGTAAACAACATGCTTGCCAATGCAGGACACCCAGGAAATTCAGGTTTGATCCCTGGGTTGGGAAGATCTCCTGGAGAAGGAAATGATGACTCACTTAAGTATTCTTTCTTGGGAAATCCCATGAATAAAAGAGCCGAATGGGCTACAGTCCATGGGATGCAAAGAGTCAGACAAGATAAAGCACGCACACACACATGGCTAAATGGTTACCACAAAAGGAAAAAGAAGTCCAATCAGGAAACTATTTTTACATCTCAAGGAAGGAGAAAGAACAAAACTAAATCCAGCTTTGGGAGAACAAAGGAGTTAAATAAGAAAGATTCAGATCCTGCAAACCAATTCCTGGGCATTTATCAGAAGAAAATCATAATTGAAAAAGAAAATGCACCCTAATGTTCACTGCAGCACTATTTACAATAGGCAAGGCATGGAAACAATCTAAATGCCCAGCAACAGAGGAATGGATAAAGATATACATATATACAAGAATATCAGTCATGTCTGACTCTTTGTGATCCCACGGACTATACAGAATACTGGAATGGGTAGCCTTTACCTTCTCCAGGGGATCTTCCAAACCCAAGGATCAAACCCAGGTCTCTTGCATTGCAGGCAGGTTCTTTACCAACTGAGCTATCAGGGAAGCCCGAATGAAATATTAACTTCTGCATTAAAAAAAAAAA
>NW_024073348.1:0-4149 GCF_014754425.2 Oryx dammah
AGACCCCAACGAGCTCCAGGTGAGTTTCTTTCTTTCTTTTAATATTTTAAGGAACAGTTATGCCAGTGTGGTTATTATAAATTTTTAATACACATTTATTTGAAAATAAAGCAATGAAGTAGTCATTGGTTGTTTTAATATGTTCCTCTCTTCTTCTGGGATTGTGGTGGGGCTGCACTTCCTTGCCTGGTATAGCTGAGTGGGCCTAGTAAATATTTCTGACCAATACACTGGAAGTAGAAGTATGTGACTCTCTTTGCAGAGGAAGTCCTAGTTGTCATTGTAAGAGATACCAGATCTCTAACTTATTCTTTGAAATCGTGACTGTGCCTCCTATCTAAGTCCTTGAATGACTGCAATGAAAGAAGAACCCTGTGGTTGACTCAACATTGATTTGTATACCTGTGATAAGTAGATGTTTTTATTTTAAATCGCTGTGATGATGAAGTTTGTCACTTCAGCCTACCTAGCCTATCCTGATAAACAAGTATATAGTATTTTAGGCTCTAATAATATGATGCTTAACTCCTTCCAAGACAGGCCAAACTGGATTCATACTGATAACATAAAAATGATAGGGTAAAAAATACAGAGGTTTGTCAAATTCTTTTACCTGGCATGTAGTCCCTACTTGGTATACTTAAAGTGTGTGTACTTGTGTGTATCCATATGGATTTCAGCCTTTTCTCTGAAGATGGGAAGCTCAATTGCCTAAACAGTTATGAGCTTTGGAGTGGCATTCCTTGTCCTTTGAGATAGATTATAAAATGTAAGGAGATATGTCTTAGCCTCTTTAAGAGATTTCCAGACCATCCACTTCAACCATGGAAAAGGAGTCCTAAAACTTTCTTTTAAAATATTTCTATATTTATTTGACTGCACTGGGTCTTGGTCACAGCACTCAGGATCTTCAATCTTCCTTGTAGCATACAGGATCTAGTTCCCTTACCTGGTATCCAACTTGGCCTGCTGCATTGGGAGCATGGAGTATTAGCCACTGGAGCACCAGGGAAGTCCCAGGAGTCCTACAACTTTCTTGAGCTATAAATTGTTGACCCCTTTTTGAAATATATTAAATTATTTTCACCCATAAAGTTACACCAGAGTCATCCAAAATTAGGCCTAAATAGATTTCATTAGATCTTAAACAAAGGAGTACATCTCTCCTTCAGTGTGTTAGGAAGGGATACTTTCAAAAGTGGGTGACAAAAGAGCCTGAACAAAATAGCTGATAACAGAGAAGGGTGTAGTCTCACTCCTGCAAATGCATCACAGAAAATCTTTATGATACTAATGTACCTTTCCTTGTAATGAGAAAAAATATTAAATGGCTAGGGCCACAGGAACTTTAGATGTTCAAAGAGAATTTTCTAAGAATTTCATATAAAATATAACCTACACATATATTGGGAAAATACATAGAGTACAAAGGCATCTATTTGTATGGATGATAAGTCTCAGACATGCCATTTTTACAAAAAATTATTTTTTTAAGGATAGGCAAGACTTCATTACAATAAAAGGGGAGGAGGGTTTATAATTAAAGGAACAGAAAGTATCAAGACATGAAGTAGGGCAAACAAGGGAAAGGATGTCTTAGGAAATTAATAATCTGTCTTGATGGGAATGTAAAAGGAGTATGGATTAGTGCTGCAGGGTAACAGTAAATTGTTTGGTTGTGCATCTGATTTGGTAGTGCATTTGAAATAAAGGTGTTTGTCTGTTTTACTTACCTAAGACTGGTTTAAGGATTATAGGTAAGTTTCAAAATGGGAGTGTCTAAGAACTTTCAATTCCTCTCAAAGATTTACCAGTGATCAAATCAAACTCATTACACTTATTAATGTACAAATTGACTGGAACTGAGTATTTGCATTAAGGAGTATTTGTATATAAAATCATATAGTAAAAAAGCACTGATTTCATTAAAATAAATATACTTACACAATATTTAGTTTCATAAAAGCAGATGTATGCTCAAGTACTAGATTGGTCTCTTTAACAGGCTCCTTTGTACTTAATGGGAATGTTACATATACTTTAAAATGCTGAGCAATATAGTAAAATAAGTCTAGGATTTTTACTTTCTCTTTTTTCCAAAGAGTAAATGTTTTTATCCACTAACAATAACCTAGTTAGTTACATCCACACTAGTCATGATACTAGTCATGCCAGTGTTTATAAATACAGTAGAATCACTGAAGATATTTTTGCCCTCCAAAATAAATAAATAAAAGCTGTATACCTTATGGAAAATCTTTAATGAAGAAAGAAGAATAAAATGATGGCAACATTTAAAAGATGATGAAAATCTAGACAACATCAGATTTGAAGGGAAATTTTGAATAGTTTGTTCTTTCTAAAAAATAAAAAGACAAGATATATATTAGTAGATTCAAGAGCTTAAACTTTGAGGAACAGGTAGTTGGATAATATGCAGTTTTCTCAGGCAACCTCCTGGTGCCGCTGTTGACCAAAGGGAAAATAAGCGTTTTCAGTTCTGCAGGAGTGGCCGGCAGTGTTTTCTTTCTTGCTTTGTCCTGTACACATCGGAATGCAGATGTACCTCCTGCAAATCGTACCCTCAAATCACAGAAGTCCAGGGTGCTGTGTTGATTATTTAAACATTCCAGAGACATCTTGAAGAGCAGCTTCCCAGGGAGTTCAAGAAATGCTTGGGAGCTTCAGAAAAGCTGACAAAATGAAAAGTCAGGTACTGTTTCTCTTCCTGCTGTCACTGTTGCGCAGGGCAATCTCCCAGCAGATCCAGTACTCTATTCCAGAGGAGCTGGACAAGGGCTCAAGGGTGGGGAACCTGGCCAAGGATCTAAGGCTCAGTGTCCAGGAGTTGCCAGCTCGAAAACTGCGGATTAGTGCAGAGGACTTTTTCAGCGTGAGAGCCGAGAATGGGGATTTGCTAGTGAGTGGCAGGATAGATCGAGAGAAGATTTGCGGGAGAAAATCTGAGTGTGCTGTAGAATTTGAAATGGTTGCTGACAATCCAATGACTATTTTCCATGTAAGTGTTGCAATTCAAGATATTAATGACAATGCACCACGTTTCATTGCAAAAAGCATTGACTTGGAAATCTCTGAGTTAGCCTTACCAGGGGTAAAATTCCCTCTGGATTCTGCGCAAGATGCAGATGCAGAAAGTAACTCACTGAAGAAATATTTAATCAGCCACAATGAGTACTTCTCTCTGTCAACGAAGAAAAGTCCTGATGGAAGTAAATACCCAGAGTTACTGCTGGAAAAACCTCTGGACAGAGAACAGCAGAATTCCCACCATTTAATCCTGACTGCCATGGATGGTGGGGACCCTCCTCTAAGTGGCACTACCCTGATCCGGATACAGGTCACTGATGCCAATGACAATGCTCCAGTGTTCAGCCAGGACACTTACAGGGTTAGCCTCCAAGAAAATGTGCCCCGGGGAACCTCCGTGCTGCAGGTGATGGCCACTGACCAGGACGAGGGCATTAATGCAGAAATCACCTATGCCTTCCTCAATGCCCCAGCAAGTACCAGCTTCCTCTTCATTCTCAATCCAAATACTGGTGACATCACAACCAATGGTACATTGGACTTTGAAGAGACAAGTAGATATATGTTGGGTGTTGAAGCCAAGGATGGAGGAGTACACACGGCTCACTGTAATGTTGAGATTGAAATTGTTGATGAGAATGACAATGCCCCAGAGGTGACATTCATGTCGTTCTCTAACCAGATTCCTGAGGGCTCAGACCTGGGAACTGTAATAGCCCTCATTAAAGTGCAAGACCAGGATTCTGAGCAAAATGGTTTGGTAACATGCTATGTTCAGGAAGAAGTTCCCTTCAAATTAGAATCCACCTCTAAGAATTACTACAAACTAGTGATTGATGGTGCCCTAGACCGAGAGCAGAAGGCAGAGTACAATGTCACCATCGCAGCCACTGACAAAGGCAAGCCTGCCCTTTCCTCCAGTACAAGCGTCACCCTACATATCTGCGATGTTAACGACAACGCTCCAATTTTCCACCAAGCCACCTATGTGGTCCACATGACAGAAAATAACCCGCCTGGCGCTTCCATCGCGGATGTCAGCGCCTCCGACCCTGACCTAGGGCCCAACGGCCAGGTCTCCTACTCCATCGTGGCCAGCGA
>NW_024073349.1:0-3641 GCF_014754425.2 Oryx dammah
GAGGGAAGGTGTGATTTGCCTCGAGACGCCTCAGCGGAAAAGGGCCTCATCTAGCCTGGAGGGGAGAACCTCATGGATTTTCTCGAGTTGTGGCAGGAATTTCTCGAGTTACGACGTTGACCTCTGGGACCCTCCCGTGTGGCCTCAGGAAAGGCCAGTCTCCATGCTAGTTTCTAGGCCCTTGTCGGGATTCCTCTGCATTCCGTGCCATGGCCTAAGTCCTCGTCTGGAGTCTATGACGGAACCTGCGGATTACTCTCCACTGCTGACATGGATCTTGGGGTACTTCTGGAGGCAACCACAGTGGAGTCTGTCCTAGTCTCGAGGGGGACATATACGTCCGCATTCCTCACGAGCTGGAGCAGCCGCGGCAGTCTTCCCGTCGCCTTGATACAGGGATCTGCGGCATTCCATGGAGGCTTTATCACGAGGGTTTCCCACAGAGCTGTCACACGTGCCACTGTGGTGTGAGTCGATCCTCGGTGTGCAAGTCGACGCAGTGCAGGGAAATCAGGTTCTTCTGCAGTGGACTGAGACATTTTGTGCACATTGGTAATGGTGGTACCACCGCTGGAGTTCCTCTCGAATTTCCTGTGGAGTGCGCCTCCTCAAAGATGCGCCAGGAAACCCGGGAATCCTTTCCCGACGAAGCAGGGAATGGAACACTCATCTAGAGCTATGAGGAAGAAACGGGGCTCCTCTTGATGTGGGCGGGACTCTCGGGGTTTCTCTCGAGTGGAGGCGAGTATGTAGGGGAACTTCTTGAGTTGCAACAAGGGTGTGATGGACCCTTTCGAAGATCAAGAGGGAAGGTGTGATTTGCCTCGAGACGCCTCAGCGGAAACGGGCCTCATTTCACCTGGAGGGGAGAACCTCGTGGATTTTCTCGAGTTGTTGCGGGACCTTCTCGAATTACGACGTTGAACTCTGGGACCCTCCCTTTGGCCTCAGGTAAGGCCATTCTCCATGCGAGTTGCGAGCAGCCTGTCGGGAATCCTCTACATTCCGAGCCATGTCCTAAGTCCTCGTCTGGAGTCTATGACGGAACCTGAGGATTCCTCTCCACTGTTGACATGGAACTTGGGGTACTTCCATAGGCAACCACAGGGGAGTCTGTACTAGTCTCGAGTGGGGACATGCACGTCCGCATTCCTCACGAGCTGGAGCAGCCGTGGCAGGCTTCCCGTCGCCTTGATACAGGGATCTGCGGCATTCCATGGAGGCTTTCCCACGGGGGTTTCCCACAGGGGTGTCACACGTGCCACTGTGGTGTGAGGCGATCCTCGGTGGGCAAGTCGACGCAGTGAAGGGAAATCAGGTTCTTCTGGAGTGTACTGAGACATTTTGTGCACATTGGGAATGGTGGCACCACCGCTGGAGTTCCTCTCGAATTTCCTGTGGAGAGCGCCTCCTCCGAGATGTGCCAGGGAGGCCGGGAATACTTTCCCGATGAAGAAGGGAATGGAAACCTCATCTAGAGCTATGAGGAGAAAACGGGGCTTCTCTTGTTGTGGGCGGGACCCTTGGTGTTCCTCTCGAGTGGAGGCGAGAATGTAGGGGAACTTCCTGAGTTGCAACAAGGGTGTGATACTCCCTTTCGAAGTTCAAGTGGGAAGATGTGATTTGCCTCGAGACGCCTCAGCAGAAGAGGGCCTCATCTAGACTGGAGGGGAGAACCTCGTGGTTATTGAAGAGTTGTGGCAGGACCTTCTTGAGTTACGACGTTGACCTCTGGGAACCAAACTTGTGGTCAGGAAAGGCCAGTCTCCATGAGAGTTGCGAGCGGCCTGTCGGGAATTGTCTGCAGTCGGTACCGGGGCCTAAGTCCTCGTGTAGAGTCTATGACGGATCCTGAGGATTACTCTCCAGTGCTGACATGGATCATGGGTACTTCTGGAGGCACCACAGGGTAGTCTGTCCTAGTCTCGAGTGGGAACATGAAGGTCCGCTTTCCTCATTAGCTGGAGCAACCAAGGCAGGCTTCCCGTCGCCTTGATACAGGGTTCTGTGGCATTATATGGAGGCTTTCCCACGAGGGTTTCCCACAGGGCTGTCACACGTGCCACTGTGGTGTCAGTCGATCCTCGGTGTGCAAGTCTACGCAGTGCAAGGAAATCAGGTTCTTGTGCAGTGGACTGAGACATTTTGTGCACATTGGGAATGTTGGCACCACCGCTGGATTTCATCTCAAATTTCCTGTGGAGAGCGCCTCCTCCGAGATGCGCCGGGAAAGCCGGGAATCCTTTCCGGACGAAGCAGGGAATGGAACCATCATCTAGAGCTATGAGTAGGAAACGGGGCTCCTCTTGATGTGGGCGCGACCCTCGGGGTTCCTCTCGAGTTGAGGCGGGTATGTAGGGGAACTTTTTGAGTTGCAGCAAGGGTGTGAAGGACCCTTTCGAAGATCAAGAGGGAAGATGTGATTTGCCTCGAGACGCCTCAGCGGAAACGGGCCTCATTTCACCTGGAGGGGAGAACTTCGTGGATTTTCTCAAGTTGTGGCGGGATCTTCTCGAGTTACGACGTTGACCACTGGGACCCACTCTTGTGGCCTCAGGAAAGGCCAGTCTCCATGCGAGTGGCGAGTGGCCTGTCGGGAATCCTCTGCAGTCGGTACCGGGGCCTAAATCCTCGTTTGGAGTCTATGACGGAAACTGAGGATTACTCTCCAGTGCTGACATGGATCTTGGGGTACTTCTGGAGGCACCACAGGGGAGTCTGTCCTAGTCTTGAGTGGGGACACGAAGGTCCGCTTTCCTCATGAGCTGGAGCAGCCATGGCAAGCTTCCTGTCGCCTTGATACAGGGATCTGTGGCATTATATGGTGGCTTTCCCACGAGGGTTTCCCACTGGGCTGTCACACGTGCCACTGTGGTGTGAGTCGATCCTCGGTGTGCAAGTCTACACAGTGCAGGGAAATCAGGTTCTTCTGCGGTGGACTTAGACATTTTGTGCACATTGGGAATGGTGGCACCACCGCTGGAGTTCCTCTCGAATTTCCTGTGGAGTGCGCCTCCTCCGAGATGCACCGGTAAAGCCGGGAATCCTTTCCCGACGAAGCAGGGAATGGAAACCACATCTAGAGCTATGAGGAGGAAACGGGGCTCCTCTTGATGTGGGCGGGACCCTCGGGGTTCCTCTCGAGTGGAGGCGGGTATGTAGGGGAACTTCTTGAGTTACAGCAAGGGTGTGAAGGACCTTTTCGAAGATCAAGAGGGAAGGTGTGATTTGCCTCGAGACGCCTCAGCGGAAACGGGTCTCATTTCACCTGGAGGGGAGAACTTCGTGGATTTTCTCGAGTTGTGGTGGGATCTTCTCGAGTTACGACGTTGACCACTGGGACCCTCTCTTGTGGCCTCAGGAAAGGCCAGTCTCCATGCGAGTTGCTAGCGGCCTTTCGGGAATCCTCTGCAGTCGGTACCGGGGCCTAAGACCTCGTGTGGAGTCTATGACGGAACCTGAGGATTACTCTCCAGTGCTGACATGGATCTTGGGGTAATTCTGGAGGCACCACAGGGGAGTCTGTCCTAGTCTCTAGTAGGGACATGCAGGTCCGCTTTCCTCATGTGCTGGAGCATCCATGTCAAGTTCCCGTCGCCTTGAAACAGGGATCTGTGGCATTATATGGAGGCTTTCCCACG
>NW_024073349.1:3741-4147 GCF_014754425.2 Oryx dammah
GGGAAACCCTCGTGGGAAAGCCTCCATATAATGCCACAGATCCCTGTGGCATTATATGGAGGCTTTCCCACGAGGGTTTCCCACAGGGCTGTCACACGTGCCACTGTGGTGTGAGTCGATCCTCGGTGTGCAATTCTACACAGTGCAGGGAAATCAGGTTCTTCTGCAGTGGACTGAGACATTTTGTGCACATTCGGAATGGTGGCACCACCGCTGGAGTTCCTCTCGACTTTCCTGTGGAGAGCGCCTCCTCCGAGATGTGCCAGGCAGGCCGGGAATCCTTTCCCGACGAATCAGGGAAAGGAACCCTCATCTCGAGCTATGAGGAGGAAACGGGGCTCCTCTTGATGTGGGCGGGTATCCGGGGTTCCTCTCGAGTGGACGCGGGTAGGTAGGGGAATTATTT
>NW_024073350.1:0-4146 GCF_014754425.2 Oryx dammah
GGAAGATCCCCTGGAGAAGGGAATGGATACCCACTCCAGTATTCTTGCCTGGAGAATCCCATGGCCAGAGGAGCCTGCCAGGCTTCAGTCCATGGGGTTGCAAAGAGTCGGACATGACTGAGTGGCACACACACACACAGAAGCCTATTAGGAGACGTGAGTGGATAGGAGGACCCCAAGGGCTGAGAAAAGAGCCACAGCCCCACCAAAGATACCTCCATCTCAGATTTCCTTGGTGATCAGGTGGCTAAGACTCTGCTCTCTCAAGGTAGGGAGTGTGGGTTTGAAACCTGGTCAGGGAACTAGATCCCACATGCTGCAACTAAGACCTGGTAACGTGTGCATGCTGTTATGTCCGGCTCTTTGTGACCCTATGGACTGTACCCCCACCAGGCTCCTCTGTCCATGGGATTCTTCAGGCAAACTACACTGGACTGGATTTCTGTACCCTCCTCCAGGGAATCTTCCCAACCCAACGATCAAACCCCAAGCTCTTACGTCTCCTGCATTGACAGGAGAGTTCTTTACCACTAGCGTCACCTGGGAAGACCCAGTGCAGTCAAATAATAGTAATAATACTTTTAAGAAAAAAGGAGCTTCCATCTCAGGACTTCCCTGGTGATCCAGTGGTTAAGACTCTGTGCTTGCACTGCAGGGGGTGCAGGTTCCATGGCTCAGGATGGGGCCACAGAAAAAGAAAAGAAAAGATGCCTCCATTTAGCAACAATGTACCCAGGAAAGAAGAAACCTCAAAAAGCTGCTCAGAACATGAGCACACTGCTGGGGAACCTAAGGAAGGGGAAGCCGCCAGCCCAGGAGGAACTGCCCTGCGATGCCTCCTTTACACCTCGGTAGGAGAGACCCAAAGCCTGGTGAGAGGAGGCGAGGGGGACAGACAGAGGGTCAAGAGCTGGGGAACCAGGCCCTTCTGCTCTAGCAGGGCCTCCAGCTGGGAGAAGCCTGACCTGGGCTCCCATCCAACACCAAGTTCAGAGATTTGAACGTGAGGCTAATGTGGACCTGAGTTCCAGGCAGGATTCTCAGCCAGGGGCATGGCAGAGTCTGCCACAGAATAAACTTTCAGTTTTTCCAGTAGTCATGTATGGAAGTGAGAGCTGGACTATAAAGAAAGCTGAGGGCTGAAGAATTGCTGCTTTTGAACTGTGGTGTTGGAGAAGACTCTTGAGAGTCCCTTGGACTGCAAGGAGATCCAACCAGTCCATCCTAAAGGAAATCAGTCCTGAATATTCATTGGAAGGACTGATGCTGAAGCTGAAACTCCAATACTTTGGCCACCTGTTGGGAAGAACTGACTCATTTGAAAAGACTCTGATGCTGGGAAAGATTGAAGGCAGGAGGAGAAGGGAACGACAGAGGATAAGATGGTTGGATGGCATCACTGACTCGATAGACATAAGTTTGAGTAAGCTCCGGAAGTTGGTAATGGACAAGAAAGCCTGGCGTGCTGAGGTCCATGGGGTCACAGAAAGTCGTACACGACTGAACAGCTGAACTGAATTGAACTGAAGTGAGTGGATGGAGGAGCTGAGTTCTGTTTCGATCAACATCCACATACCACACAGTTTTGCTTTCCACTCTAGGGCTGTTATGAGGAACCATGATTTGAGAGTGAACTCATCTGTGGGGAAAAAGGAGGAAGTCTGTGGTCCTGACCGGGAAGTTTGAGGTGGGATTCTCAGAGCTCAGTCGTAAGGAAACAGACACCTTCCAACTACTGCTATCTGTTCTCCCTGTGCAGGAATGGTCTTTTGAATTTTATTTATCTGTCTATTTATTTACTTATTCATTCTCTTGGCTGTGCCAGGTCTTTGTTGGGGCGAGTGGGCTTCTTTTATTGCGGAGCATGGGCTCTAAAGCTCACAAGCTCAGTAGTTTTGAGGGCTTAGTTGAGCTGAGGCATGTGGGATGTTAGTTCCCTGAGCGAAGAATGAACCTGTGTCCCCTGCATTGGAAGGCAGATTCTTAACCACTGTACCACTAGGGAAGTCCCATGAATGGTCTTTTTTTTTGTTTTAGTTTTCCTTTCTTTGTTTTGTTTTGGCTGCGTGGGTCTTTGGTGCTTGCAGGCTTTCTCCGGTTGCAGCGAGGTGGGAGGGGACACTTCTGTAGCTGTGACGCACGGGCTTCTCACTGCAGTGGCTTCTCTTGCTGCAGAGCAGGGGTTCTAGAGCGTGGGCTCAGAATTTGTGCTGCACCAGCTAGGTGCCCCGAGGCGTGTGGAGTCTTCCTGGACCAGGGATTGAACCCGTGTCCCCTGCATTGGAAGGTGGATTCTTAACCACTGGACCACCACAGCAGTCCCTAATGGTCTTATGGAAATCTCACTCCCACCCTTTGCAGGATGCATTACCATCCCTTTCTGCAGCTGAGGCCATCAAGGTATCACCAGGGGGAGTGGCCTGTCAAGGTCACAGCTGGTGGCTGTGCCCTTTGGCCCCATCCTCTCAGCAATTGCTGGTCCCCGAACATCCAAGCTGTACATCACAGCTCTGTTTTGGGCTCATCCACTGGACATACCAGAAGCACTGGGGAACCACAGTGAGATACCACTTCCCCCTCTGGGGGCTCTGACAGTAAAGAATCTGCCTGCAATGCAGGAGACCTGGCTTCACTCCCTGCATTAGGAAGATCCCCTAGGGCCGGGAATGGCTACCCATATTCTTGCCTGGAGAACTCCGTGGACTGAGGAGCCTGGTGGGCTACAGTACATTGGGTCACACAGTAGGACACGACTTGGCCACTAATACACATCCATTACGATGACAATCACCATAATGATTAAACAAAATATATGCTGGCAAAGATGCGGAGAAGTTGGAACCCTGGAATCTTTGTACGTTGCTGGTGGGAATGTAAAATGGTACAGCTGCCAGGGAAAACAGTCTCACAGTTCCTCAAGATGTTCACCACGAAATTACCATGTGACTCAACATTTCCACTCCCAGGTAGACACCCAAAAGAAATGAAAAGATGCTCATATAAACACTTGTACAAGAATGCTGATAGCACCATGATTCAGAATAGCCAAAAGGTGGAAACTACCAAAGTCATTCCATGAATGAAAAACAAAACTTGATTTGTCCTTACAATGGAATGTTACTCAGACTAGGGCCTGAACAGTATGGAAGTTCCTCAGAAAATTAAAAATAGAACTACCTAAAACATTATAAATCAACTCTATTTCAATAAATATATAGAACTAATGTATGCTCCAGGCATTCCTCTCCTGGGTATTTATCTGAAGGAAACAAAGCTGTTCTTTTGAAAAGATAGCTGAGAATTCCCTGGTGACCCAGTATGTGGGACTTGGCACCTTCATTGTGGGGGCCGGGTTTAATCCCAGGTTGGGAAAGTATTAGCTCACAAACATGCAGCTTAAAAAAAAAAAAAAGGAAAGAAAGAAAGAGGACTTCCCTGGTGGTCCAGTGGTTGAAAATCCACTGTCCACTGAAGGGGTTTCGGGTTTGATCCCTGGTCAGGGAACTTGCCACAGGGCAATTAAGCCTGATTGTGGCAGCTAGTAAGACTGCTTGCTAAAACAAAGAGCCTGGGAGCCAAAAAAGTAAAAAGATATCTGGACCTTGTGTTCCTAGCCTTGTTACAACCTGGGGGATGAAATCCTCTAGTACCTTCCATAAAAGCAGTGGGGAAGGAATCCTGGGTTGGAAGAGCAGCATGTACAGAATGCTGAGAATAAGTGAAGTCCACTCATTCAACCAGTACTATTGACCGTCTGCCTCTAATGATTGGACATTGATTCAGGTGCTGAGGCTGAGAGATACCCTGGCCTTCTGGCACTCACGCAAATGGAGGTGATATAATCAAGTCAGTCAAAAGAATTTCAACCAGTGAATGAGTTTCAGTAATGAAACCATTAGAGCAAGTGACAGGGAATGATTAGGCTGTAGCCCAGGATGCAAGGGGCCAGAGGAGCATTGGGAAAAGGTTTTTTTTTTTTTTTAAATAAACTTCCCTGATTCTGGGAAAGACTGAAGGCAGAAAGAGAAGGGGCGGACAGAGGATGAGATGGTTGGATGGCATCACCAACTCGATGGACATGAGTTTGAGCAAGCTCTGGGAGTTGGTGAGGGACGGGGAAGCCTGGTGTGCTGCAGTCCATGAGAT
>NW_024073351.1:0-4145 GCF_014754425.2 Oryx dammah
GGAAGATCCCCTGGAGAAGGGAATGGATACCCACTCCAGTATTCTTGCCTGGAGAATCCCATGGCCAGAGGAGCCTGCTGGGCTTCAGTCCATGGGGTTGCAAAGAGTCGGACATGACTGAGTGGCACACACACACACAGAAGCCTATTAGGAGACGTGAGTGGATAGGAGGACCCCAAGGGCTGAGAAAAGAGCCACAGCCCCACCAAAGATACCTCCATCTCAGATTTCCTTGGTGATCAGGTGGCTAAGACTCTGCTCTCTCAAGGTAGGGAGTGTGGGTTTGAAACCTGGTCAGGGAACTAGATCCCACATGCTGCAACTAAGACCTGGTAACGTGTGCATGCTGTTATGTCCGGCTCTTTGTGACCCTATGGACTGTACCCCCACCAGGCTCCTCTGTCCATGGGATTCTTCAGGCAAACTACACTGGACTGGATTTCTGTACCCTCCTCCAGGGAATCTTCCCAACCCAACGATCAAACCCCAAGCTCTTACGTCTCCTGCATTGACAGGAGAGTTCTTTACCACTAGCGTCACCTGGGAAGACCCAGTGCAGTCAAATAATAGTAATAATACTTTTAAGAAAAAAGGAGCTTCCATCTCAGGACTTCCCTGGTGATCCAGTGGTTAAGACTCTGTGCTTGCACTGCAGGGGGTGCAGGTTCCATGGCTCAGGATGGGGCCACAGAAAAAGAAAAGAAAAGATGCCTCCATTTAGCAACAATGTACCCAGGAAAGAAGAAACCTCAAAAAGCTGCTCAGAACATGAGCACACTGCTGGGGAACCTAAGGAAGGGGAAGCCGCCAGCCCAGGAGGAACTGCCCTGCGATGCCTCCTTACACCTCGGTAGGAGAGACCCAAAGCCTGGTGAGAGGAGGCGAGGGGGACAGACAGAGGGTCAAGAGCTGGGGAACCAGGCCCTTCTGCTCTAGCAGGGCCTCCAGCTGGGAGAAGCCTGACCTGGGCTCCCATCCAACACCAAGTTCAGAGATTTGAACGTGAGGCTAATGTGGACCTGAGTTCCAGGCAGGATTCTCAGCCAGGGGCATGGCAGAGTCTGCCACAGAATAAACTTTCAGTTTTTCCAGTAGTCATGTATGGAAGTGAGAGCTGGACTATAAAGAAAGCTGAGGGCTGAAGAATTGCTGCTTTTGAACTGTGGTGTTGGAGAAGACTCTTGAGAGTCCCTTGGACTGCAAGGAGATCCAACCAGTCCATCCTAAAGGAAATCAGTCCTGAATATTCATTGGAAGGACTGATGCTGAAGCTGAAACTCCAATACTTTGGCCACCTGTTGGGAAGAACTGACTCATTTGAAAAGACTCTGATGCTGGGAAAGATTGAAGGCAGGAGGAGAAGGGAACGACAGAGGATAAGATGGTTGGATGGCATCACTGACTCGATAGACATAAGTTTGAGTAAGCTCCGGAAGTTGGTAATGGACAAGAAAGCCTGGCGTGCTGCAGTCCATGGGGTCACAAAGAGTTGGACACAACTGAGTGACTGAACTGAATTGAACTGAACTGAGTGGATGGAGGAGCCGAGTTCTGTTTCGATCAACATCCACATACCACACAGTTTTGCTTTCCACTCTAGGGCTGTTATGAGGAACCATGATTTGAGAGTGAACTCATCTGTGGGGAAAAAGGAGGAAGTCTGTGGTCCTGACCGGGAAGTTTGAGGTGGGATTCTCAGAGCTCAGTCGTAAGGAAACAGACACCTTCCAACTACTGCTATCTGTTCTCCCTGTGCAGGAATGGTCTTTTGAATTTTATTTATCTGTCTATTTATTTACTTATTCATTCTCTTGGCTGTGCCAGGTCTTTGTTGGGGCGAGTGGGCTTCTTTTATTGCGGAGCATGGGCTCTAAAGCTCACAAGCTCAGTAGTTTTGAGGGCTTAGTTGAGCTGAGGCATGTGGGATGTTAGTTCCCTGAGCGAAGAATGAACCTGTGTCCCCTGCATTGGAAGGCAGATTCTTAACCACTGTACCACTAGGGAAGTCCCATGAATGGTCTTTTTTTTTGTTTTAGTTTTCCTTTCTTTGTTTTGTTTTGGCTGCGTGGGTCTTTGGTGCTTGCAGGCTTTCTCCGGTTGCAGCGAGGTGGGAGGGGACACTTCTGTAGCTGTGATGCACGGGCTTCTCACTGCAGTGGCTTCTCTTGCTGCAGAGCAGGGGTTCTAGAGCGTGGGCTCAGAATTTGTGCTGCACCAGCTAGGTGCCCCGAGGCGTGTGGAGTCTTCCTGGACCAGGGATTGAACCCGTGTCCCCTGCATTGGAAGGTGGATTCTTAACCACTGGACCACCACAGCAGTCCCTAATGGTCTTATGGAAATCTCACTCCCACCCTTTGCAGGATGCATTACCATCCCTTTCTGCAGCTGAGGCCATCAAGGTATCACCAGGGGGAGTGGCCTGTCAAGGTCACAGCTGGTGGCTGTGCCCTTTGGCCCCATCCTCTCAGCAATTGCTGGTCCCCGAACATCCAAGCTGTACATCACAGCTCTGTTTTGGGCTCATCCACTGGACATACCAGAAGCACTGGGGAACCACAGTGAGATACCACTTCCCCCTCTGGGGGCTCTGACAGTAAAGAATCTGCCTGCAATGCAGGAGACCTGGCTTCACTCCCTGCATTAGGAAGATCCCCTAGGGCCGGGAATGGCTACCCATATTCTTGCCTGGAAAACTCCATGGACTGAGGAGCCTGGTGGGCTACAGTACATTGGGTCACACAGTAGGACACGACTTGGCCACTAATACACATCCATTACGATGACAATCACCATAATGATTAAACAAAATATATGCTGGCAAAGATGTGGAGAAGTTGGAACCCTGGAATCTTTGTACGTTGCTGGTGGGAATGTAAAATGGTACAGCTGCCAGGGAAAACAGTCTCACAGTTCCTCAAGATGTTCACCACGAAATTACCATGTGACTCAACATTTCCACTCCCAGGTAGACACCCAAAAGAAATGAAAAGATGCTCATATAAACACTTGTACAAGAATGCTGATAGCACCATGATTCAGAATAGCCAAAAGGTGGAAACTACCAAAGTCATTCCATGAATGAAAAACAAAACTTGATTTGTCCTTACAATGGAATGTTACTCAGACTAGGGCCTGAACAGTATGGAAGTTCCTCAGAAAATTAAAAATAGAACTACCTAAAACATTATAAATCAACTCTATTTCAATAAATATATAGAACTAATGTATGCTCCAGGCATTCCTCTCCTGGGTATTTATCTGAAGGAAACAAAGCTGTTCTTTTGAAAAGATAGCTGAGAATTCCCTGGTGACCCAGTATGTGGGACTTGGCACCTTCATTGTGGGGGCCGGGTTCAATCCCAGGTTGGGAAAGTATTAGCTCACAAACATGCAGCTTAAAAAAAAAAAAAAGGAAAGAAAGAAAGAGGACTTCCCTGGTGGTCCAGTGGTTGAAAATCCACTGTCCACTGAAGGGGTTTCGGGTTTGATCCCTGGTCAGGGAACTTGCCACAGGGCAATTAAGCCTGATTGTGGCAGCTAGTAAGACTGCTTGCTAAAACAAAGAGCCTGGGAGCCAAAAAAGTAAAAAGATATCTGGACCTTGTGTTCCTAGCCTTGTTACAACCTGGGGGATGAAATCCTCTAGTACCTTCCATAAAAGCAGTGGGGAAGGAATCCTGGGTTGGAAGAGCAGCATGTACAGAATGCTGAGAATAAGTGAAGTCCACTCATTCAACCAGTACTATTGACCGTCTGCCTCTAATGATTGGACATTGATTCAGGTGCTGAGGCTGAGAGATACCCTGGCCTTCTGGCACTCACGCAAATGGAGGTGATATAATCAAGTCAGTCAAAAGAATTTCAACCAGTGAATGAGTTTCAGTAATGAAACCATTAGAGCAAGTGACAGGGAATGATTAGGCTGTAGCCCAGGATGCAAGGGGCCAGAGGAGCATTGGGAAAAGGTTTTTTTTTTTTTTTAAATAAACTTCCCTGATTCTGGGAAAGACTGAAGGCAGAAAGAGAAGGGGCGGACAGAGGATGAGATGGTTGGATGGCATCACCAACTCGATGGACATGAGTTTGAGCAAGCTCTGGGAGTTGGTGAGGGACGGGGAAGCCTGGTGTGCTGCAGTCCATGAGAT
>NW_024073353.1:0-4142 GCF_014754425.2 Oryx dammah
ACAAATCTTGAAATTATTTGTTCTAGTTCTGTGAAAAATATCACTGGAAGCTTGATAGGGATTGCATTGAATTTGTAAATTGCTTTGGGTAGTATACTCATTTTCACTATATTGATTCTTCCAGTCCATTAGCATGGTATATTTCTCCATCTATTAGTGTCCTCTTTGATTTCTTTCATCAGTGTTTTATAGTTTTCTATATATAGGTCTTTAGTTTCTTTAGGTAGATATATTCCTAAGTATTTTATTCTTTTCGTTGCAATGGTGAATGGAATTGTTTCCTTAATTTCTTTTTCTACTTTCTCATTATTAGTGTATAGGAATGCAAGGGATTTCTGTGTGTTGATTTTATATCCTGCAACTTTACTATATTCATTAATTAGCTCTAGTAATTTTCTGGTAGAGTCTTTAGGGTTTTCTATGTAGAGGATCATGTCATCTGCAAACAGTGAGAGTTTTACTTCTTCTTTTCCAATTTGGATTCCTTTTATTTCTTCTTCTGCTCTGATTGCTGTGGCTAAAACTTCCAGAACTATGTTGAATAGTAGTGGTGAAAGTGGGCACCCTTGTCTTATTCCTGACTTTAGGGGAAATGCTTTCAATTTTTCACCATTGAGGATAATGTTTGCGGTGGGTTTGTCATATATAGCTTTTATTATGTTGAGGTATGTTCCCTCTATTCCTTCTTTCTGAAGAGTTTTTATCATAAATGGATGTTGAATTTTGTCAAAGGCCTTTTCTGCATCTATTGAGATAATCATATGGCTTTTATTTTTCAATTTGTTAATGTGGTGAATTACATTGATTGATTTGCAGATGTTGAAGAATCCTTGCATCCCTGGGATAAAGCCCACTTGGTCATGGTGTACAATCTTTTTAATGTGTTGTTGGATTCTGATTGCTAGAATTTTGTTGAGGATTTTTGCATCTATGTTCATCAGTGATATTGGCCTGTAGTTTTCTTTTTTTGTAGTATCTTTGTCAGGTTTTGGTACTAGGGTGATGGTGGCCTCATAGAATGAGTTTGGAAGTTTCCCTTCTTCTGCAATTTTCTGGAAGAGTTTGAGTAGGATAGGTGTTAACTCTTCTCGAAATTTTTGGTAGAATTCAGCTGTGAAGCCGTCTGGACCTGGGCTTTTGTTTGCTGGAAGTTTTCTGATTACAGTTTCAATTTCCGTGCTTGTGATGGGTCTGTTAAGATTATCTATTTCTTCCTGGTTCAGTTTTGGAAAATTGTACTTCTCTAAGAATTTGTCCATTTCTTCCAGGTTGTCCATTTTATGGCATATAATTGCTGATAGTAGTCTCTTATGATCCTTTGTATTTCTGTGTTGTCTGTTGTGATCTCTCCATTTTCATTTCTAATTTTATTGATTTGATTTTTCTCTCTTTGCTTCTTGATGAGTCTGGCTAATGGTCTGTCAATTTTATTTATCCTTTCAAAGAGCCAGCTTTTGGCTTTGTTGATTTTTGCTATGGTCTCTTTTGTTTCTTTTGCATTTATTTCTGCCCTAATTTTTAAGATTTCTTTCCTTCTGCTAACTCTGGGGTTCTCCAATTCTTCCTTTTCTAGTTGCTTTAGGTGTAGAGTTAGGTTATTTATTTGACTTTTTTCTTGTTTCTTGGGGTATGCCTGTATTGCTATGAACTTTCCTCTTAGCATTGCTTTTATAGTGTCCCACAGGTTTTGGGTTGTTGTGTTTTCATTTTCATTAGTTTCTATGCATATTTTGATTTCTTTTTTGATTTTTTCTGTGATTTGTTGGTTATTCAGAAGCGTGTTGTTCAGCCTCCATATGTTGGAATTTTTAATAGGTTTCCTCCTGTAATTGAGATCTAATCTTAGTGCATTATGGTCAGAAAAGATGCTTGGAATGATTTCGATTTTTTTTTTAATTTATCAAGGTTATATTTATGGCCCAGGATGTGATCTATCCTGGAGAAGGTTCCATGAGCACTTGAGAAAAAGGTGAAATTCATTGTTTTGGGGTGAAATGTCCTATAGATATCAATTAGGTCTAACTGGTCTAATGTATCATTTAAAGTTTGTGTTTCTTTGTTAATTTTCTGTTTAGTTGATCTGTCCATAGGTGTGAGTGGGGTATTAAAGTCTCCCACTATTATTGTGTTGTTGTTAATTTCCTCTTTCATACTTGTTAGCATTTGTCCTACATATTGCAGTGCTCCTATATTGGGTGCATATATATTCATAATTGTTATATCTTCTTCTTGGATTGATCCTTTGATCATTATGTAGTGGCCTTCTTTGTCTCTTTTCACAGCCTTTGTTTTAAAGTCTATTTTATCGGATATGAGTATTCCCACTCCTGCTTTCTTTTGGTCTCTATTTGCATGGAATATCTTTTTCCAACCCTTCACTTTCAGTCTGTATGTGTCCCTTGTTTTGAGGTGGGTCTCTCATAAGCAGCATATAGAGGGTTCTTGTTTTTGTATCCAATCGGCCAGTCTTTGCCTTTTGGTTGGGGCATTCAATCCATTTACGTTTAAGGTAATTATTGATAAGTATGATCCGGTTGCCATTTGTTTTATTATTTTGGGTTCGGGTTTATACTCCCTTTTTGTGTTTCCTGTCTAGAGAGTATCCTTTAGAATTTGTTGGAGAGCAGGTTTGGTGGTGCTGAATTCTCTCAGCTTTTGCTTGTCTGTAAAGCTTTTGATTTCTCCTTCGTATTTGAATGAGATCCTTGCTGGGTACAGTAATCTGGGCTGTAGGTTATTTTCTTTCATCACTTTAAGTATGTCTTGCCATTCCCTCCTGGCCTGAAGAGCTTCTATTGAGAGATCAGCTGTTATCCTTATGGGAATCCCCTTGTGTGTTATTTGTTGTTTTTCCCTTGCTGCTTTTAATAGTTGTTCTTTGTGTTTGATCTTTGTTAATTTGATTAATATGTGTCTTGGGGTGTTTCGCCTTGGGTTTATCCTATTTGGGACTCTCTGGGTTTCTTGGACTTGGGTGATTATTTCCTTCCCCATTTTAGGGAAGTTTTCAACTATTATCTCCTCAAGGATTTTCTCATGGTCTTTCTTTTTGTCTTCTTCTTCTGGGACTCCTATAATTCGAATGTTGGAGCGTTTCATATTGTCCTGGAGGTCTCTGAGATTGTCCT
Source organism: Oryx dammah (assembly GCF_014754425.2). Lineage (NCBI taxonomy): Eukaryota > Metazoa > Chordata > Mammalia > Artiodactyla > Bovidae > Oryx > Oryx dammah. The sequence continues at coordinate 3,129 of NW_024073353.1, forward strand.
CATTTCTTTTAATTCGTTTTTTTTTTCTCTCTGATTCATTTATTTCTACCATTCTATCTTCTATTTCACTAATCCTATCTTCTGCCTCCGTTATTCTACTACTTGTTGCCTCCAGAGTGTTTCTGATCTCATTTATTGCATTATTCATTGTATATTGACTCTTTTTTATTTCTTCTAGGTCCTTGTTAAACCTTTCTTGCATCTTCTCAACCCTTGTCTCTAGGCTATTTATCTGTGATTCCATTTTGATTTCAAGATTTTGGATCATTTTCACTATCAATATTCGGAATTCTTTCTCAGGTAGATTCCCTATCTCTTCCTCTTTTGTTTGGTTTGGTGGGCATTTCTCCTGTTCCTTTACCTGCTGAGTATTCCTCTGTCTCTTCATCTTGGTTATATTGCTGCGTTTGGGATGTCCTTTTTATATTCTGGGAATTTGTGTAGTTCTCTTTATTGTGGAGCTTCCTCACTGTGGGTGGGGTTGTATCAGTGGCTTGTCAAGGTTTCCTGGTTAGGGAGGCTTGTGTTGGAGGTCCGGTGGGTGAAGCTGGGTTTCTTCTCTCTGGAGTGCAGTGGAGTGACCAGTAATGGGTTATGAGACGTCTAAAGTTTTGGAGTAACTTTGAACTGCCTGTATATTGAAGCTCAGGGGTGTGTTCCTGTGTTGCTGGAGAATTTGGGTGATATGTCTTGTTCTGGAACTTGTTGGCCCTTGGGTGGAGCTTTGTTTTAGTGTAGGTATGGAGGCGTTTGATGAGCTCCTATTGCTTAATGTTCCCTGAATTCAGGAGTTCTCTGATGTTCTCAAGCTTTGGACTTAAGCCTCCTGCTTCTGGTTTTCGGTTTTATTTTTACAGTGGTGTCTAGACTTCTCCATCTATACAGCACCGATGATAAAACATCTAGGTTAAAGATGAAAGGTTTCTCCACATTGAGGGACACCAAGAGAGGTTCACCGGGTTACATGGAGAAGAGAAGAGGGAGGGGGTAGTTAGAGGTGACTGGAATGAGATG
>NW_024073354.1:0-2868 GCF_014754425.2 Oryx dammah
CTTTTTGGTGTGCAGTCCTGTGAGTCTGGACAAAAGTGATCATCCTATAATCACCGCCACCATGAGATTGTTGTTGTTCAGTTGCTCAACTCTTTGCAACCCCATGGACTGCAGCACGCCAGGCTTCCCTGTCCTTCACCATCTCTCAGAGCTTGCTCAGACCCATGTCCACTGAGTTGGTGATGCCATCCAGCCATCCTCTGTCATCCCCTTCTCCTGCCTTCAATCTTTCCCAGCATCAGGGCCTATTATCTTACGAGAGACCCTGATGTGCCATGACATACTGAACCACAATATTTGCCTTTCCCACACATCCTACTGATGGAATTGCACAGGATGTGATCTTTTGTGTCTGCCTTTCACTAAGCATGACAGTTCAGATCCTCCTGTGTCCTTTTGTGTCTCAAGAGCGTGTATTACAGAGTAGATGCCCATTGTTTCAGTTTGTTTATCTGTTCACTAGTTTAAGGAGATTTGGTTTGTTTCCAAGTTTTTGGAGATTGTGAATAAATTCACTATAAATATTGGACTCGGGTTTTTGTGGGAAAATTCTTCACTTCTTTAGAGTCATAATTTATAAGAAACTGTTAGAATGTTTTCCAAAGTGGCTCTGCTGTTTTGAACCAACACTGCATGATAATTCCATTGGCTCTGCATCCTTACCAGCACTTAGTATGGTCACCTTTTTAAAGCTAATCTATCAGATGTTTAGAGGTATGAAATTAGTTGGTAGTTAGACTATTATTTGATGTCATCACCCTGAAATGTTGAAAAACCTAGTAAGAAATAAGGCAGGCATCTCTGGATGTTAGCAACCAAAAAAAAAAAAAAAAACAACTCTACTGGGGTAGAATGAGAGTTATTCTCCGTAACAACTGAGACTTCAAAAAAGTTATTAAATTATTAAAAAAAAAACATTAAAATTGTGTGTTTGGAGAGAAGGGTAGGGAGGCTGAAACCTCTTTAGATTTAAAGAGGTATTTTAGTCAAATGCAATGCATAAACCTAATTGGATCTTGGGTCAGAAAAAAAAAAAAAAAGACCATAAAAGACATTCTGGGACAGCTGGGAAATATTATATAGGTATTAGATGACATGTAATTCTTGTTAATCTTTAAAGGTGTGCTAATGGCCATGATAATGATTTTATAAGAGAATATGCAAAAGTATTCAAGGGCACAGTGTCTGCAAATCATTTTCAAATGGTTCAGCAAACAAAGTGTGTGTGTGTGTGTGTGTGTGTGTGTGTATGTGTGTGTGTTTATATACATCAAGAGGGCACACAAGATGCTAACAATTGGTGAATCTAAGTGAAGGGTCTGGAGTTGTTTATTGCACTGTTTTTTTCAACATTTGACAGATTTGAAATGTTTCCTAGCACCAAGGTAGGGAGAGAAGTCCATGCCAGGGAGGACCCTTGGATTCCTAGATTCCTTCATTTGCCCCTGTGACTGACCCAGCAGCGCGTCTGCTCTCAGCCCCTCGCCGGCACACAGCCCCTCCGGGAAGCTCTGTTTTCCCCTCGCTGCCTTAGCATCAGGCTCTTCTTTCTGGGTGGGAGCAGCTTGGGCAGCCCGGAGTAGCCGGTGGATGCAGGCGCTTGCCCCCAGGGCCTCGGCAAGCCGGGGAGCCCGGGGGGCGGAGGCTTCCAGAATCACCGCGTACCCTCTGAGAAGGGCCCTCCATGTAAGAGAAGGGACCCACCACGGTTCTGCCAACCTTTCACCTCCCTTCTGAATTCTACAATGAGGTGCCTCTGAGGGAACCCAGCTGTGCCTGCCCTGAGCCTTCTAGGTGGGCTAAGCAAGGGCGCCTGGACCGTCCCCTGCTAGAGACGGCACAGGGGCTGCACGGTCACTAACCCAAATCACCATGCTGTCCACTGCTGCCTTCAGCCTGGCTCTAACTCTGGAGAGAGAGCAGGTTTCCAGAACTGCCTGCATTCTCCTCTCTCCTCTCTTTTCTCCCTGGGCACCCTGGGGCTTAGGTCCTGTGTGCTGACTCAGGGCCCTTCTCTGGTAGGAGAGGACTCTAGGTCCTTCGGCCAGTTCCCCTCTGTCTTGCTTGAGGAGCCTGAAAGAGCAGCAGCCAGGAAGCTGGAAGTGGGCAGACAGGGACCAGTTTGTTCTGTGTTGCCAGACCTGCCGGAAGAACTCGGGACTGGGAGTCAGAAAACTGGTGATCTGGGCTTAGGACTACTGAGTGACCTTGACTGAAGCAGGTGACCGTCTCTGGGCCTTAATCGCTCCCACTATAAAATGAAACCAAGGTTGGACAAACAGGAGTTTCTGATTCAAGGCTCCTTTTCTACAAAGAGGCAAAACTCAACATCCAAACCAAGCTGTTTTATCATAGAGTCTAGCACAATGTAACATCCTGTAGCTAAGTTCCATCCTTCTTCCCAGGATGGCCAGTTGTAAGGAGAGCTAAAAGCATCTGCCTGGTGGACAGCCACACCCTCCAAGTCTGGGAGTAGAACAAAGTTCTTAGATTCCCCATCCCCACTGGCCTGAAAGTTAATTGAGTACATACTTAGCACCTCCAAGGCCAGAGTTCTGTTATGTCCTGAACCAGAAATTAAGAAAGATTGGCTGGAGATACAGAAATCCAAGACTTCAAGGAGTTTACTTATTTCCTAAGAAACGTGATTCCCCCAGAGAGTTATTAGGTCGAACCGTATAAAATTGCCAGTTTGCAACCTCTTTTGACCTATAAAAGGCAACTTAATATGATTCAAATTAACGTTAATATTATTACACACTGGAAGTCAGGAACTACAGTCAGTGCTGTGGAATGGAGAGATGAGATTTCCATCTGAACAATGGATTGGGTTTAGAGAAATTTGGGTAGAGTCACCAGCTGCTAGGC
>NW_024073354.1:2878-4136 GCF_014754425.2 Oryx dammah
GTGTACCTTGGTGTCCTGTGTTAAAGCCTCTCTAATTTGCCACGCCCTTCCCTTCCACCGGGATGGGAGGTGCTTTTCATGCGAACATCTCAGAGTTGCCCCGATATTTGTCCTTCCTCTCTGACACCATGCATCCACCGATCATCAGCGTTCATGCCGTGGGCATGCCGGGCAGAGCGGGGAGCCGGTGGTCCGGGCAGCTCCGGATCAGGGCTGGAAGGAACGGGGCTGAGCTCGCAGTGTGGGGGAGGCCGGGGATGGTGGGCGGGGACCCGGGGGGCGCCCGAGGGGAGGTGGAGAGCAGGTCCGGGGCGGGCCGCGGTGAGTCACGGCTCCGCTGGCCGCGGAGGGTGGGGCCGCCCGCCTGCTCCGGGCTTGGAGGGCCAGGCATCCGCTGCCCCGGACGCCTCCGGGCGCGGGGCCTCCCCGGGGCTCCGCCCGAGCCGGGCAAGCGGGCTGGGGCCTGCTCGGGCCGGGCGCTGCGGCTCCTCGCCCCCACCCCTGGGCCCGCCGGGCGGAGCCTCCTGCCTGGGTGAGGGTGTGGCGGCGGAGGACCCGGAGTCTCAGTGGGGCTCCCCTGAGCCAGTTCGCTCTGCGCCCCAGAGAACACCGGCACTTCGCTTCCTCTGTCCGCGGTTGCTGTCTCCCTGCACTGTGAGATGAAAGGCCTCTCTTCACCTCTCCCCACCCAGAGCCGGGGACCAGGGCCCTGCTGCGCTCCCCCTCCCACCTTCTTTCCTTCCGAGCCCGCTTTCTGGCTCTCAGGTCTCTAGAGGAATAATGCAGATCCGACCTGCCCTGCTTGCCTCCCACCCCACCCCCGAAAATCAGAATTGCTATGTTGGTTGGTAATGTTATTAGCTAACACGGTCAAATGCAGTATATTCACTGTGGTGGTAAATGGCAGTTTTCGACTGTGAAATCGATAACAGAAGGGAGCATCTAAGAGTTGCTGACTTTTGGTAGATCCATGACTATCTTTGATCATGCAGATTAAAAATGTTGCAGGCAGAAATAGTGGAAACATACTTCTCTGTCTGATCTCTGCCTTAGTTTTTTTCTTCCTTTTATTTCTCTGATGCACAAAAATGAATGGTTCATAATACATTTTCCTCACTGGTTTATGCATGCCTCTCTTTTCGTATTTATGTTCGTGCATTAATGTACCTGTTGAAGACACCACCCAGTCCAAAAATGTTGAACTCGTCACCAGGAGGGAGAGCGTGGGCTCAGAACAGGAGCCACTCAGGCCAGGAGG
>NW_024073355.1:0-4135 GCF_014754425.2 Oryx dammah
CATTTAACTTACGCAGGAAGCCCAATTAGTTCTTCATATCTAATGCCTTCTTGTCCGAGACAGTGAATGAATAGTCCATTTTGGCTTGATCACTTTTTCCCTAACAGAATTGTCATTGTCTGTAAACTTTACCTTGAAGATAAATGGGAAATACTATTTGTGAACTATTCTACTGTGTATGCTTTCACAAGCATGAGTCTCTTTTATTTTTGCACAGAGATATGAAGGTTTCTGGGCTGGTATTGATAACACTTAGCATCATTACCATCACTTGCACTGTTATCACTGTTTCCATCATCCTCAGAGCTAAGAATGAACATTATGGTATGATTACTTTGTGTCAGCCAGGTAATTCTAAGTGCTATGTAATAGCTCATTGAATTTATGCACACACACAGACACACACACACACACTCTGTGAAGTAAATACTCTTATTTTCACAATAGCACAAAGTAGAGAAAATTGAGGTCATATAACAAACAAGTGGAATTGCTAAGTGTTTAGTAGATATAAGTATTTAAAAAATGCTTATCTCCAAACGTCCTAAATGCCTCCTAAACGCTTGATGAATCAATGAGCTTTCCTTTTATGTATGAAAAATGTGGCAATCAGAGAGTTTAAGTGATTTGCTCAAGGAGAGATCACTAGTTGTTTCGTAGAGAGCTTCAAGTTCAACCACGAAGTTCAGATTACAAAATTCTTATCAGCTATGTAAAAGAATGGGCCTAGGAGAGCCCAAGTGTGACAGCTCAGGCTTTGGAACTGTGCTAGAATTCTTTTCTTGGGTTGAACAAAAGGTTCATTGAAGTTTTTTCATGTTACCAGAAAACCCACATGAACTTTTTGGTCAACCCAATACTAACGTGTATTCTTCTTTGATCTTAAAGTCTTTCTAAGCTTGTAACCTCATGTGCAAAATGGAGAAAATACTGATGTCTTTCTGGAGATATTATAAGGCTTAAATGACATTTAAAGTGCTTGCAAATGTATCTTTTAGGCAATAATGCCCAATAAATGGGCAATTGCAATTAAAACAGTAGATATTTTGGGTGAGCTGAGTTGTGGATACTGATATGGCAGGGAGAGAAAAAATTAATAAGAGTATTAATTAATCACTCCCTCTGCTCCATCGAGATGTGAGGTTTTTCAGAAAATCTAGTTCCAAGTCTTTTCTCTGCTTCTATAATTAGTCTTAAACCAGTTATAGGAGGATATCAGAAGATACGGAAGAAATTCAACAGTATCCTACCAGGAAATAATACTCTTCTGTCTGTGAGTGTCTGAACTTTTTTTCTGTTTAAAAGTCCAGTCATGTTTAAAGTGTTTTTCCAGCATTCTCCAAAATATCCTCCTCCTGCCTCTTCCCCTTTTGCTTGTTTCAGAAATTTTTAGCTGTAACAACAGCACATTTTGTTACCAGTTTAGGAAATTAGTTGAACCCAGGAGTGGTGTTGTGGTGGGGAGGGAAGCTCTTCAGGAGTTTCATCAGAAGTGCGGGTAACAATGTGAGTTTGCAGCTGGCATCTGAAGTGGGAGGCAGCCTTGGGGGACTGCGCTCTGACCTGTTGGATGCAGTGCTGTCATGGAGTGTGTAGTTTTCAGATTGTGGGACAGCCAGCCGGTACTGGAGAACTGCTTGGTGGTGTGGGGAGAAATCCACAGGCATTGGCTTGGTCCTGGAATCTTTTCTCTTTCTTCTCCACAAAGCTCTGTTAGACCGTCTTGACTCGTGCTGATTTCTTTTTTTATTAAATACCTTAGTCTGGCCATTATTCTGTATTTTTCTGGAACTATTAACAACACATCTTTGTTGAGCTGTAATGCACTAGACATGGTACCTCAGTTAAGATTTAAGTTCCTCAAGGGCAGAAAATGCAAATGTAACCTGTATAGCACTTAGAAGCATCTGAATGAAGAGTTCCAGAGAATAGCAAGAGGAGATAAGAAAGCTTTCTTCAGCGATCAATGCAAAGAAATAGAGGAAAACAACAGAATGGGAAAGACTAGAGATCTCCTCAAGAAAATTAGAGATACCAAGGGAACATTTCATGCAAAGATGGGCTCGATAAAGGACAGAAATGGTCTGGACCTAACAAAAGCAGAAGATATTAAGAAGAGGTGGCAAGAATACACAGAAGAACTGTACAAAAAAGATCTTCACGACCCAGATAATCATGATGGTGTGATCACTAATCTAGAGCCAGACATCCTGGAATGTGAAGTCAAGTGGGCCTTGGAAAGCATCACTACGAACAAAGCTAGTGGAGGTGATGGAATTCCAGTTGAGCTATTTCAAATTCTGAAAGATGATTCTGTGAAAGTGCTGCACTCAATATGCCAGCAAATTTGGAGAACTCAGCAGTGGCCACGGGACTGGAAAACGTCAGTTTTCATTCCAATTCCAAAGAAAGGCAACGTCAAAGAATGCTCAAACTACCGCACAATTGCACTCATCTCACATGCTAGTGAAGTAATGCTCAAAATTCTCCAAGCCAGGCTTCAGCAATACGTGAACCGTGAACTTCTTGATGTTCAAGCTGGATTTAGAAAAGGCAGAGAAACCAGAGATCAAATTGCCAACATCTGCTGGATCATGGAAAAAGCAAGAGAGTTCCAGAAAAACATCTATTTCTGCTTTCTTGACTCTGCCAAAGCCTTTGACTGTGTGGATCAAAATCAACTGTGGAAAATTCTGAGAGAGATGGGAATACCAGACCACCTGACCTGCCTCTTGAGAAATCTGTATGCAGGTTAGGAAGCAGCAGTTAGAACTGGACATGGAACAACAGACTGGTTCCAAATAGGAAAAGGAGTCTGTCAAGGCTGTATATTGTCACCCTGCTTATTTAACTTATATGCAGAGTACATCATGAGAAACGCTGGACTGGAAGAAACACAAGCTGGAATCAAGATTGCTGGGAGAAATATCAATCACCTCAGATATGCGGATGACACCACCCTTATGGCAGAAAGTGAAGAGGAACTAAAAAGCCTCTTCATGAAAGTGAAAGAGGAGAGTGAAAAAGTTGGCCTAAAGCTCAACATTCAGAAAACGAAGATTATGGCATCCGGTCCCGTCACTTCATGGGAAATAGATGGGGCAACAGTGGAAACAGTGTCAGACTTTATTTTGGGGGGCTCCAAAATGACTGCAGATGGTGACTGTAGCCATGAAATTAAAAGACGCTTACTCCTTGGAAGAAAAGTTATGACCTACCTAGATAGTATATTCAAAAGCAGCGACATTACTTTGCCAACTAAAGTCTGTCTAGTCAAGGCTATGGTTTTTCCTGTGGTCATGTATGGATGTGAGAGTTGGACTGTGAAGAAGGCTGAGTGCCGAAGAGTTGATGCTTTTGAACTGTGGTGTTGGAGAAGACTCTTGAGAGTCCCTTGGACTGCAAGGAGATCCAATCAGTCCATTCTGAAGGAGATCAGCCCTGGGATTTCTTTGGAGGGAATGATGCTAAAGCTGAAACTCCAGTACTTCGGACACCTCATGCGAAGAGTTGACTCATTGGAAAAGGCTTTGATGCTGGGAGGGATTGGGGGCAGAAGGAGAAGGGGACAACAGAGGGTGAGATGGCTGGATGGCATCACGGACTCGATGGACGTGAGTCTGAGTGAACTCCGTGAGTTGGTGATGGACACGGAGGTCTGGTGTGCTGCGATTCATGGGGTCACAAAGAGTCAGACACGACTGAGTGACTGGACTAAACTGAACTGAAGATGTCTTGTAGATAGATGCTCAATACATCTGGATTGATAAAGTACACACTAGTGAACTCTGAGGGTGTGCTAAGAATGTCCTCCTTGTCACTTCTTGTTTTTTTTCTTTTTAAGTCTTTATTGAATTTGTTATATCGCTTCTGTTTTCTGTTTTGTTTTTTTGGCTATAAGGCATGTGGGATCTTAGTTCCTTGACCAGAGATTGAACCCACACCTCCTGCATTGGAAGCCAAAGTCTTAACTCCTGGACCGCCTGGGAAATCCCCTCCTTGGCACTTCTGATGACCATTTTGTAGATGATTTGTGCCTTACCCAAAGTAGACTAGTGCTGTCCTCTACAAAGAAAGAAAATAATCCACTCTAAGACAGCTAGCCATATACTTAATCTGAGATTTCCTCTTCTGG
>NW_024073356.1:0-4133 GCF_014754425.2 Oryx dammah
GGAAACATAAAAAAGGGACTTTTGAAAATGTGAAAATTGTAAAAAAAAAAAAAAGGAAGTTTTTGAAAATGTATTAAAAGAAATGTAAATATAAATGTCAAGAAAGTGAAAGAGAAAAGGAGTAGCCCCCAGGCTGCATTGTTTTTCCCTTATTTGCCTTGTCCGGCCTGTCCTCTTGGGCAGTTCCCTTTTCGGGAGCTGTAGACCCTGGGCTCTCAGGGTTTTAAGAGTCCGAACATCCGCCAGGTCACACCAAGTCGTATCGTGCTCATCCAAGTTTCCTCCACGTGGGAAGACCTTAAAAGTGCTGTAAGAGGGTCTTCCTAGTTGGAAAAAGTAAAACCCATCTGGTGGAAATGTGGATTGTTGCCAGGAGATCAGGGCTGGCCAGCTCCTCATTTCTCGAGTGCAGACTCAGGACACAGCTCAGTCCCCACGCTCGGTGTGTCCCCTCTGGAGAGGAACCCTGGTGAGGAGACGTGACCTCCCAGATGTACCTGCCCTGAGGAGCAGGAGGAGCCTGACTCAGGCTCATGGTTATTTTACACAAAAAGCGTGACGGCTCTTGGGTCCGTTTGTCTTCCTTGTTTCTGAGGGTGAGCGTGAGGGTGGTTCACTCCCCCCGCCCTGAGGCACTTGTTCTCAGCGTATCTGCTCTGCTCTCTGTGCCCCCGAGGGTTCACTAGAGCCACCTTTTTAGAAATGAAGGTGCTGAGGGTTCCCTGGAGGTTTTATTAAAGTATCTCAGTAAAGGGAGCGTCTTATGAATTGAGTTTAACGGGTGCTGAACTCAAGTGGCATCCCCCCTCCGACCATGAGGATGGGGTTGGGGGCGGGACATCGGCAGAACCCCTGATGAACTCCTGGGGATGGGGAAGGTAGCAGGAAGGAGAGGGATGCTGTTCCTTGTGGGGTGTCCACAGATTGTACCGCACCCCTCACTGATGAGCACGTAGGCCGTTTCCAAACACTCGCCACTGTTCTGGAGGAAACAATCACTGCCCAGCTCCTACTCAGTGTCGTAGAATATGTTTCTAGAATTGGAGTGTAAACATCTGCTTTATTCATTCCATCCTCTGTTCATCTCCACATCCAGCCAGCCAGCCAGCCATCTGTTCATCCATCTGTCCACTCACTAATTCATCCATCCATCCATCCACTCATCCATCCATCCACCTGTCCACCCAGTCAGCCAGTCATCTGTCCATCCATCTATCTACTCACTAATCCATTTATCCACCCATCCATCCATCCTCCATCTATCAATCCATCCATCTATCCAACCACCCATCTGTCCATGCATCTATGCAACCACCCATCCATCCATCTACCCATCCACTCATTTATCCATCCATCCATCCATCCATCTATACAAACTTCCTTCCTCCCTCCCCTGATCCCTTCCTTCCATCCTTCGTTCCTCAGTAGAACTTTACATTTTTGTGCAGATTACTATTTTATTCCTCTTAAGTTTAATCATAGGGTATTTCTATTCCCCCACCACCTTGCTCTTTTGGATTGCATCCTTTCTCCACTGCAATTTCCAGCAGTTACATGATTCTTTTGCCAACAATAACTCTGGAGAGTTGTTAGCATCTGACTCCCTGACAGAGCTGTTCTACTATCAACATGTTTCAGCTGATACTTTGGGTTTTTCAAGTAGGCCATCGTATCATCTTTCATCAGTGGCTATTTTCTTTCCCTCTTTCAGCAACCACAATTATTATTGAATTTTCTTGCCTGATAGCACATTCTAGAACTTTCAGAGCATTGATAATTAACAGAGGTGATCACAGCATCCTTGACTTCTCCCTGACTTTAATGAGACCACTTGTAACACATCACTATTCAGTGTCATTTTGGCCCTTGGCCTGAAACAGATGTTTTTAAAGAGTTTTTAACAGGAAGATGTTCAGTTCTATCCAATGAAGTGGGCGACAGAAGATGAGATGGTCAGGTGGCATCACAGACTCAATGGACATGAGTTTGAGCAAACTCCAGGAGATAGTGAAGGACAGGGAAGCCTGGGGTGCTGTAGTTCATGGTGGAGTAGATTGTAGGAGGCCATGATTCTCCTGCCCTGGCCTGTAACTGCCCCGTTTGCCACACTACATCGCAACGTTTCCCGTTAAGAGGCACAGCGTATTTCTGCAGCTTCTGGGCTGGCCTTGTGACTTGGCTTGGCCAACAGAAAGAGGCAAAGTGACAAGCCTCACAGGGCCTTGAGAGCATTGCTCTCTGGCCACTTCCCTGTGAACAAGCCCAGGCCAGCCTGCTGGAGGACAAGACTCCCATCGTCACCCCTGCCAACAGCCAGCTTGTCCATCATGAACCATGGCTACCCTTGAGCAGCCAAGCTCAGCTGACCCATCAGCTGACTGTAGATGCAGGAGTGTCCCCACTGGAGATCGACCACACATCTGGCCCCAATCAGCTCCCCGACCCACAGCCTGATGAGAGAGAATGGGTGGCTGTTGCAGCTACTAAGTTCTGGGTGGTTCACTGTGCAACAGTAGATAATCACACAATGGCTGTTCTCTTTTGGCCTGCTGAACATGAACTGATGTTTACTGTTGTGTCCTGGAAATCATAGAATGCACCTGTATGTGTAATTGGGCCCAATTTTTAGACATGCTGCCAAGTTGCCAAAAACTCAGCAAATGTGACCAGGCACTCTTGATCAGAATTGGCTGAGACTTTATAAAATTGAAGGCTCATTTTGTCTTATTGCTTCAAAAAATGCTGCTACTGGGATTTCCCTGATGCTCCAGTGGCTAAGACCCCATGCGCCCAAGGCAGAGGGCCTGGGTTTGACCCCTGCTCAGGGAATTAGATCCCACGTGCCACGACTAAAGATCCCACATGCTGTGACTAAAAGATCCAGCACGATGCAGCTAAGGCCCAGCATGGCCAAATAAATAAGTACTGAAAAACTGGTGCTGGAGTCAACTTGTGGGAGAGGATGGGGTGTGGTCCCTGGGTTGCCCAGGATGCTGGGTTCCGGGTGTGCGATGCTTAGAGGAGAATGAGTGTGATCTCCAGAGTGAGGATACAGTGGCCGACACCCAGAGGTCTTAGGCCCCGTCGACACAGCCAGCTGAGGCCACTTTCTGACTGGGGAGGTGGGAGGGGGCTAGCGACAGTTGATACCATCCCGTAGTTGGTCACAAAGTCTAAGCTGAAAGAAGCTCCCAGAATACTGCTGTCCCTGAGGTTTTGCTGTGGTGGTTTTAAATTATGTCCTCAAGTTTGGGGGTATTCCTCTGCTCTCCTTAAGTATGGACCGAGCTTAGTGACTCACTCCTAATGAATAGCATAAGGTAGAAATGACAGCATGGAACTACTGAAAAGAGGGCCGTCAGAGGCATTTCAGACTCTTCCTCACTCTCTCTTGGACTTCCTGCCCTGGGTGAAGCCAGCCTCCAAGTTGTGAGGACGCTCAAGCAGCCTGAGGAGAGGTCCATGTGGTGAGGAGCTGAGGCTCCATCAACAGCCCTGTGAGTGTGCCATCTTGCAGGCTGATCTTCCAGCCCCAGAACAACCTTCAGATACCTGCAGCCCTACATGACACCTCGACAATAACCTCACGAGGGACTCCCAAGCCAGAATCGCACAGCTAAGCCATTTCTGAATTTCTGACCCCACCGAAAGAACCTGAAATAATAAGTACACATTATTTTAAGCCACTAGGTTCTGAGGTTGTTTGTCACACAGTGCAAGCTAACTAATAGACTTCTTATGATGGCTCTGGGTGGTGAGTTCATTCATGTCAACTTGTTCTCTTTCATGGACTTAAGGTTCTGGCACAGTTGTCTCCGCTCTAAGATCCCACTAGCATAGACCTCTTAGTTTACTGGATACCCTCCTTAAAATGTATGCCAACTCTTTGCTTGTTAAAGAGTGAGTTTGGGTTTCTGAGACTGATGTTGTTCCTGAGAAGCAGTTTTCTGACCAAGGCTTTTCTACAGACCTCTGCAGGAGAAGACCCCAGAAGCTGCCTGACATCTCTCCTATAGGGTTTGGTGGCAAGCTCAACACAGGATACCCCGTGTAGACAGAAGCCATGTCATGGATAATTCCATGGTGGGATCATGTGGTTGGTGAGAATGCCGAGGTAGCTTGAAGCAGGGGTG
>NW_024073357.1:0-4132 GCF_014754425.2 Oryx dammah
ATTATTAATAGTCAGTCAGTTCACTCACTCAGTTGCGTCTGACTGATACTGATGAGGAAAGAATTCTAGACCTGTGTGTGCTAAGTCACTTCAGTCGTGTGTGACTCTGTGCAACCCTATGGATTGTAGCCTGCCAGGCTCCTCTGTCCATGGGATTCTCCAGGCAAGAATACTGGAGTGGGTTGCCTTACCCTCCTCCAGGGGGTCTTCCCAAGCCAGGCATCGAACCCAGGTCTCTTGCATCTCCTGCACTGGCAGGCCAGTTCTTTACCACTAGTGCCACCTGGGAAGCCCGCCAAGACCCATAGAACATGATTAAATGAGAGCCAGAGTACTTATTCTCCGCATGTGTATTTCTTCTGCTCATACATAAAGACAGTACTCTTTTTGTTCTGAGCTAAACCAGCAAATATATTTTGCCTTCTTTTAGCTAAGTTTTGACCCTTAATTTTTCATAATAATAACATGTCTTTTCTCAATTGAATGATGCTTTAAATTTTGGAAGTGCTTTTGCATCTAATCCTTACTTGATCTTTATACAACTCAGGGACAGAAATCAGCTCCATTTCATAAATGAGGGATCTAGTGTTTAGAGAAAATTGTCTTATCAACACTGCTTGTACTATGTATGTGTGCTAAGTAGCTCAGTCTTGTCCGACTCTTTGCAACCCCGTGGACTATAGCCCAACAGGTGCCTCTGCCCGTGGAATTTCCCAGGCAGGAATATTGGAGTGGGTTACCATTTTCTACTCCAAGGGATCGTCCCCAAACCAGGGATTGAACCCACTGCCCTTCTGTCTTTTGCATTGGCAGGCTAATTGTTTACCACCAGCATCACCGATTAATTGAACACTTATCCCTGTTTGGATACCTTGAAGGCATTTCATGCACTTTTTTTTTTTTGTATCTTCTTAATAAATCCATGCAGTAGGTATACTTATTCCCCTTTTGCATATGGGGAAACTGAGACTTAGAGAGTGAAGGATGCTGCCCAAAGCCCCAGGAGTGTTGTGTTTTGAAGTGACACTTTACTCAAGTCTTCTGGCTGTCTATCCTGGCAATGCCCTTTCTCCTACTCTTCACATACAGCCTCGTCTAAGCCAGATTGTGTTTCTGAACTAGGAAGTTTCCCAGGGTTCACAGTATGTTCTTCGTGTGTGTTGTTCAAGACAATCCATTGCTTTCCAGCTGCCCTTTTCCCCACTGGCTTATCTGTGGACATCCTGGAAGGTAGACACTGCACTTCTATGTGCAATTCCCAGTTCATTACTTCTTGGTGGACTTCATTTCTTATTTTGGGGCCCAGGAGGGTGAACATTGCCCAAGAACATCCTAGGGTTTATTTGGAGCAAACTGCATGTGTGTGTGGTCAGTCGCTCAGTCGTGTCTGACTCTGCCACCCCATGGACTGCAGCCTGCCAGGCTCCTCTGTCCATGGGATTTTCCAGGCAAGAATACTGGAGTGGGTTGCCATTTCCTACTCCAGGAGATCTTTCAGGTAAATTGTGGTTTTTCTTCCTTTCATTCAACTTCAGTGACTGCCTTTTTGCCCGACTCTCCAACTTCCTTACCATTTAAAGTGCTTTTATTGAAACTCTTCTGTGCACCTGGATCTGTGCTCTGTGCAGTGCATATAAAGATAGATAAGATATGTTTTATTGTAAATACAGGAATGTAAACAAATAAGAGTGTGAAATGATAAATGCTATAAATAAAAAAAATGGTGTTTCAAGATAGAGAGAAGCACAAAGCAGGGAGTAATAAACCACTTCTAAGAGTGAGAGTTTGATACTTCCAGTTACACTCCCCAAAGCTAGAGTAAATTGAGCAGATTTTCAGAAGATAAAAGATTCCCTGGGCTGGTTTTGGATATCATGTTGAATAACAGACAGAAGAATCAGTCAATCTTGAGGTGCAGGGGTCTAATTTAGCAGGGGACATGCTGGTAACAGTGAGTGATTCATTATGATTGGAGCAGAGCCTATAAGATGAAGAAAAATAGGGCATAAACCTGAAGAGGCAGGCCAGAGATAGATTTAGAGATGCCTTGGATATCATGTAAAGAGTTTAGACTTCCTCTTGATCTGACCAAGAAAAGACAACCAGGGGTTTTAATCAGGGCAGCAGCATTATGAGACTTTTAAGTTCATTCTGGTAGCTTGTTGGAAACTGTTATCCAATAGATTTTAGAGACCCAGTTTGAGAGCGGGGTAAAATTTAGAGATAATGAGGGCCTAAGTTAATGTTGATGCAGTGGAAAAGGAAGACAAAGCTTCTAAGAGTTATTTATGAGAGAGTTAGGGGAACCTGAATGGAATGTTGACCAGGGTCATTAAGGTTATTGACATGAAAAAATACAGATGGTGATACCCTTCAGCAAGAGAAGAATTCCAGGTCCCCCAGGTTCCCAAAAGGGGTGAAAACAACCAAGTTTGACTTTGAATGTGTTTTAATATAAAGTCCATTTGGACATGCAGGTAGAGACAGTGAATGAGCAATTAAAAATACAGGTCTGTCTTTCTCTTTCTGACTTACTTCACTCTATATAATAGGGTCTAGGTTCATCGACCTCATTATATATGGAATCTACAAAGACAGTGCTGATGATCGTACTTGCAGGGCAGCAAAGGAGACAGACATTTTAGACCCAGTCGGGGAAGGAGAGGGTGGGACGATATGAAAGAATAACATTGAAACGTATACACTACCATATGCGAAACAGATAGCCTCTGAGAGTTTGATGTATATGAGCCAGGGAAGCGAAGCCAGCGCTCTGTGACAACTTAGAGGAGGTGGGATGAGGGAGGTGGGAGGGGGATTCAGGCGCACACATGTGTGCCTAATGCCCATTCATGCTGATATATGGCAAAAAAAAAAAAAAAACCATCACAATATTGTGAATTATCTTCTAATTAAAACAAATAAAATCTAAAAAAATAGATCTGGAGTTTAGAAGAACAGTTTGGACTCGAGATAGAGATTTGAAAATTATCAGCACACAAATGGTAAATAGAGGTGTTTTTTCTTTTTTTTTAAAGTAGACTTTATTTTATAGTGTGAGAACAGAGGTAGGCAGAGGATGGAAACTCATGGCACGTCAACATTTAAGGGTGAAGAAAGGAAGCAGAGACAGAGTTCAGTTACTGGATGATGAAAGGAAATCAGAAAGAATTCACGGAGACAAAGGACAAAGAATTTGAAAGAGTTAAATGTCAACTGAGCAACAAGGAATAAGATAGGGAGTGAAAAAGGGTCAGTTGGCTGTGGCAGTTAGTAGGTCACCAGAGGCCTTGGAAGGGAAGTTTTGTGGCGTGATGAGGCCCAAGGCCAAACAGCAGTAGTAGGTTAGGGAGTAAACGGAGCTTAAGCAAGAGAGGGCAGTAAACGCAGATGACTGGTTTAAGAAGCTGAGGTTAGACAGGGTAAGAGACATTGCTGAAAGTCGCGAGGCTCATAAGGATTGGAGCCAGGACGTCAGACCAAGTGCCCTGATGTATTAAAATGTCCTTTGAGCATTTTCACTTAGTCATTTATTTATTTATCCAAGTATGTATTGGTCACCTACTCTATTCTAGATGCCTGGGAGTTAGACCTTTTAGATATTGCATCACACAAAGCAAGGTATGGATAACTGTCAAGAACAGTCCAAGATTTCACTCTGCTTGCAAGCTAATAAGTTAGCCTGCCTGGCTTAAGACAGGAGACTCTCCGGGGTCAGAGAAAGAGGACAGTTGACTATTTATAGCAAGAACAGTAACCAGGGTAACACCATTTTCTTAAACAAGATTCTTCAGCCTCAGTTCCCATAGGGTACGTGACACAAATAAGATCATGTGATATAAAGAGTTTTCCTGGAATGCAGGAGATGCAGGGGACATGAGTTCAATCCCTGGCTCGGGAAGATCCCCTGGAGGAGGGCATGGCAACCCCTCCAGTATTCTTGCCTGGAGAATCCCATGGACAGAGGAGCCTGGCAGAATATGGTCCATGGGGTTTCAAAGAATTGGACACAGCTGAAGCAACTGAGTATACACAGTAAGAAGTGTTACAGGGGAGGAATACTGAGTTTAGGGAATCTGGATCTTTTTTATAATGAGCAGCAAGCATTGTCAAATCTTTGCCCCAACATTTA
>NW_024073358.1:0-4131 GCF_014754425.2 Oryx dammah
GACCTTAGTCGGCAAAGTAATGTCTCTGCTTTTGAATATACTATCTAGGTTGGTCATAACTTTTCTTCCAAGGAGTAAGTGTCTTTTAATTTCATGGCTGCAGTCACCATTTGCAGTGATTTTGGAGCCCAAAAAGATAAAGTCTAACACTGTTTCCACTGTTTCCCCATTTATTTCCCATGAACTGATGGGACTGGATGCCATGATCTTCGTTTTCTGAATGTTGAGCTTTAGGCCAACTTTTTTGCTCTCCTCTTTCACTTTCATCAAGAGGCTTTTTAGCTCCTCTTCACTTTCTGCCATAAGGGTGGTGTCATCTGCATATCTGAGGTTATTGATATTTCACCTGGCAATCTTGATTCCAGCTTGTGTTTCTTCCAGTCCAGCGTTTCTCATTATGTGCTCTGCATATAAGTTAAATAAGCAGGATGACAATATACAGCCTTGACGTACTCCTTTTCCTATTTGGAAACAGTCTGTAGTTCCATGTCCAGTTCTAACTGTTGCTTCCTGACCTGCATACAGATTTCTCAAGAGGCACATCAGGTGATCTGGTATTCCCATCTCTTTCAGAATTTTCCACAGTTTATTGTGATCCACACAGGCAAAGGCTTTGGCATTGTCAGTAAAGCAGAAATAGACGTTTTTCTGGAACTCTCTTGCTTTTTCCATGATCCAGCGGATGTTGGCAATTTGATCTCTGATTCCTCTGCCTTTTCTAAAGCCAGCTTGAACATCAGGGAGTTCACGGTTTACGTATTGCTGAAGCCTGGCTTGGAGAATTTTGAGCATTATTTTACTAGCATGTGAGATGAGTGCAAATGTGCGGTAGTTTGAGCATTCTTTGGCATTGCCTTTCTTTGGAATTGGAATGAAAACTAACCTTTTCCAGTCCTGTGGCCACTGCTGAGTTTTCCAAATTGGCTGGCATATTGAGTGCAACACTTTCACAGCATCATCTTTCAGGATTTGAAACAGCTCAACTGGAATTCCATCACCTCCACTAGCTTTGTTCGTAGTGATGCTTTCTAAGGCCCACTTGACTTCACATTCCAAGATGTCTGGCTCTAGATTAGTGATCACATCATCATGATTATCTGGATCGTGAAGATCTTTTTTGTACAGTTCTTCCGTGTATTCTTGCCACCTCTTTCTTAATATCTTCTGCTTCTGTTAGGTCTATACCATTTCTGTCCTTTATTGAGCCCATCTTTGCATGAAATGTTCCCTTGGTATCTCTAATTTTCTTGAAGAGATCTCTAGTCTTTCCCATTCTGTTCTTTTCCTCTATTTCTTTGCATTGATCGCTGAGGAAGGCTTTCTTGTCTTTTCTTGCTATTCTTTGGAACTCTGCATTCAGATGCTTATATCTTTCCTTTTCTCCTTGGCTTTTCACTTCTCTTCTTTTCACAGCTATTTGTAAGGCCTCCTCAGACAGCCATTTTGCTTTTTTGCATTTGTTTTCCATGGGGATGGTCTTGATCCCTGTCTCCTGTACAGTGTCATGAACCTCATTCCATAGTTAATCAGGCACTCTATCTATCAGATTTAGGCCCTTAAATCTATTTCTCACTTCCACTGTATAATCATAAGGGATTTGATTTAGGTCATACCTGAATGGTTTAGCAGTGTTCCCTACTTTCTTCAATTTAAGTCTGAATTTGGCAATAAGGAGTTCATGATGTGAGCCACAGTCAGCTCCTGGTCTTGTTTTTGTTGACTGTATAGAGCTTCTCCATCTTTGGCTGCAAAGAATATAATCAATCTGATTTCGGTGTTGACCATCTGGTGATGTCCATGTGTAGAGTCTTCTCTTGTGTTGTTGGAAGAGGGTGTTTGCTATGACCAGTGCATTTTCTTGGCAAAACTCTATTAGTCTTTGCCCTGCTTCATTCCACATTCCAAGGCCAAATTTGCCTGTTACTCCAGGTGTTTCTTGACTTCCTACTTTTGCATTCCAGTCCCCTATAATGAAAAAGACATCTTTTTGGGGTGTTAATTCTACAAGGTCTTGTAGGTCTTCATAAAACCGTTCAACTTCAGCTCTTCAGCATTACTGGTTGGGTCATAGACTTGGATAACTGTGATACTGAATGGTTTGCCTTGGAGACGAATAGAGATCATTCTGTCGTTTTTTAGATTGCATCCAAGTACTGCGTTTTGAACTCTTGTTGACCATGATGGCTACTCCATTTCTTCTGAGGGATTCCTGCCCACAGTAGTAGATATAATGGTCATCCGAGTTAAATTCACCCATTCCAGTCCATTTTAGTTCACTGATTCCTAGAATGTCAACGTTCACCCTTGCCATCTCGTTTGACCACTTCCAATTTGCCTTGATTCATGGACCTGACATTCCAGGTTCCTATGCAATATTGCTCTTTACAGCATTGGATCTTGCTTCTATCACCAGTCACATCCACAACTGGGTATTGTTTTTGCTTTGGCTCCATCCCTTCATTCTTTCTGGAGTTATTTCTCCACTGATCTCCAGTAGCATATCGGGCACCTAATGACCTGGGAGTTCCTCTTTTGGTATCCTATCATTTTGCCTTTTCATACTGTTCATGGGGTTCTCAAGGCCAAGCACAGTTCAAATGGCTTTACGTGCATGAACTCAGCCATCACAACTGTAAACTGAGATATTATTAACCCTGTTTTAGAGGAAAAGAAACTGAAGTACAGAGAGGTTCAGTGACCTTCCTAAGGTCATGCAGTTGGTACCGGGGCAGCCTTTATCCAGGCTTTATGGGCTTGACACTAAGCTATACCTCTCACTGCACACATTCTGCTGTTTCTCTTTTCCATTGTTACAGAACCACCCTCCAACTTAATGGCTGAGAACAACCATCATTTTCCTTGCTTGTGATTCTGTGGGTAAAGAATCCCAACACAATGGATGACTTGTCTGTGTTCCACGATCTCTGGAGCCTCAGCTGGCATGGCTAAAACAGCTGGGAACTGGTCAGGATGGCTTGACTAAGTTCCTATATCCGGGGCCTCAATTCTCACTGTCTATTGAGTTCCTGGATTCTCCTTTCCATGGCCTTTCCATATGGCTAGCTTGGGCTTCCTCACAGCATGGTGGTCTTAGAACAATTAGACTTCTTAAATGGTAGCTGGGCTACCTGGTGGCTCAGTGGTAAAGAATCTGCCTGCAATACAGGAGATCTGGATTCAATACCTGGGTTGGGAAGACCCCTGGAGAAGGAATGGCTACCTACTTCAATATTCTTACCTGGAGAATCCCATGGACAGAGGAGCCTGGCTGGCTAGAGTCCATGGGATTGAGAAGAGTTGGACACGATTGAGTGCCTAACACTTTCACATGGTAGCTGGCTGCCCCTGAGAAAATTCAGATGCCTTGAGGCCTTTGAAAAAGCCAGACCTAGAACCAGGCAGAGTGTTGCTTAAACCACATTCTATTAGTCAAATAAGACATGAGATCAGACCACCTTCAAGATCACCTTCACTCTGATGACTGGAGTGGTGTGCTGGTCCTTGAAAAGAAGTAATTATAGTGACCATCTTTAGGGACTACCCCATCTTTTATATACACACCATTTATATTATAGGCAATGCCAAAGAATGCTCAAACTACCGCACAATTGCACTCATCTCACATGCTAGTAAAGTAATGCTCAAAATTCTCCAAGCCAGGCTTCAGCAATATGTGAACCATGAACTCCCTGATGTTCAAGCTGGTTTTAGAAAAGGCAGAGGAACCAGAGATCAAATTGCCAACATCCGCTGGATCATGGAAAAAGCAAGAGAGTTCCAGAAGAACATCTATTTCTCTTTATTGACTATGCCAAAGCCTTTGACTGTGTGGATCACAATAAACTGTGGAAAATTCTGAAAGAGATGGGAATATCAGACCACCTGACGTGCCTCTTGAGAAATCTGTATGCAGGTCAGGAAGCAACAGTTAGAACTGGACATGGAACCACAGACTGGTTCCAAATAGGAAAAGGAGTACGTCAAGGGTGTATATTGTCACCCTGCTTATTTAACTTCTATGCAGAGTACATCATGAGAAACGCTGGACTGGAAGAAACACAAGCTGGAATCAAGATTGCTGGGAGAAATATCAATAACCTCAGATATGCAGATGACACCACCCTTATGGCA
>NW_024073359.1:0-4130 GCF_014754425.2 Oryx dammah
TGGTGTTAGAAAGTGTTCTAGTTTCATTCTTTCACAAGTGGTTGACCATTTTTCCCAGCACCACTTGTTAAAGAGATTGTCTTTTCTCTATTGTATATTCTTGCCTCCTTTGTCAAAGATAAGGTGTCCATTGGTGCATGAATTTATCTATGGGCTTTCTATTTTGTTCCATTGATCTATGTTTCTGTCTTGCCTGTACCATACTGTCTTAATGACTGTAGCTTTGTAGTAGAGCCTGAAGTCAGTCAGGTTGATTCCTCCAGTTCCAGTCTTCTTTCTCAAGATTGCTCTGGCTACCAGAGGTTTTTTGTATTTCCATACAAACTGTGAACTTATTTGTTCTAGTTCTCTGAAAATTACTGTTGGTCGCTTGATAGGGATTGCATTGAATCTGTAGATTGCTTTGGGTAGTATACTCATTTTCACTATATTGATTCTTCCAATCCATGAACATGGTATATTTCTCCATCTATTTGTGTCATCTTTTATTTCTTTCATCAGTGTTTTATAGTTTTATATATATAGGTTTTTTGTTTCTTTAGGTAGATTTATTCCTAAGTATTTTATTCTTTTTGTTGCAATGGTGAGTGGAATTGTTTAATTTCTTTTTCTGTTTTCTCATTGTTAGGGTATAGGAATGCAAGGAATTTCTGTTTGTTAATTTTATATCCTACAACTTTACTATATTCATTGATTAGCTCTAGTAATTTTCTGGTGGAGTCTTTAGGGTTTTCTATGTAGAGGATCATGTCATCTGCAAACAGTGAGAGTTTTACTTCTTTTCCAATCTTGATTCCTTTTATTTCTTTTTCTTCTCTGATTGATGTGGCTAAAACTTCCAAAATTATGTTCAATAGTAGTGGTGAGAGTGGGCATCCTTGTCTTGTTCCTGACGTTAGGGGAAATGCTTTCAATTTTTCATCATTGAGGATAATGTTTGCTGTGGGTTTATCATATATGGCTTTTGTTATATTGAAGTATGTTCCTTCTATGCCTGCTTTGTGGAGGGTTTACATCATAAATGGATGTTGAATTTTGTCAAAGGCTTTCTCTGCATCTATTGAGATAATAATATGGTTTTTATCTTTCAATATGTTAATCTGGTATATCACATTGATTGATTTGTGGATATTGAAGAATTCTTGCATCCCTGGGATGAAGCCCACTTGCTCATGATGTATGATCTTTTTAATATGTTCTTGGTTTCTGTTTGCTAGGACTTTGTTAAGATTTTGCATCTACGTTCATCAGTGATATTGGCCTGTAGTTTCTTTTTTTAGTGTGGCATCTTTGTCTGGTTTTGATATTAGTGATGATAGCCTCATAAAATGAGTTTGGAAGTTTACCTTTCTGTGCAATTTTCTAAATTTTGCTCTTCTCTAAATTTTTGGTAGAATTCAGCTGTGAAGCCGTCTGGTCCTGGGATTTTGTTTGTTGGAAGATTTCTGGTTACAGTTTAGATTTCTGTGCTTGTGATGGATCTGTTAAGATTTTCTATTTCTTCCCGGTTCAGTTTTAGAAAGTTATACTTTTCTAAAAATTTGTCCATTTCTTCCAAGTTGTCAATTTTATGGGCATATAGTTGCTAATAGTAGTCTCTTATGATCCTTTGTATTTCTGTGTTGTCTGTTGTGATTTCTCCATTTTCATTTCTAATCTTATTCATTTGATTCTTCTCCCTTTTCTTCTGGATGAGTTTGGCTAATGGTTTGTCTATTTTATTTATCTTTTCAAAGAACCAGATTTTAGCTTTGTTGATTTTTTGCTATGGTCTGCTTTGTTTCTTTTTCATTTATTTTTGCCCTAATTTTTATGATTTCTTTCCTTCTACTAACCCTGGGGTATTCATTTCTCCTTTTTCTAGTTGCTTTAGGTGTAAAGTTAGGTTATTTGATTTTTCTCCTGTTTCTTGAGGTAGGCGTATATTGCTATGAACCTTCCCCTTAGCACTCCTATTACTGAACCCCATAGGTTTTGGGTTGCCGTGTTTTCATTTTCATTAGTTTCTATGCATATTTTAATTTCTTTTTTTATTTCCTCAGATTTGTTGGTTATTCAAAAGTGTATTGTTTAGCCTTCATAGATGTTTGTATTTTTAATAGTTTTTTCTCTGTTCCGTTCAGTTCATTTGCTCAGCTGTGCCCGAATCTTTGCAACCCCATGAATCGCAGCACGCCAGGCCTCCCTGTCCATCACCAACTCCCGGAGTTTACTCAAGCTCATGTCCATTGAGTTGGTGATGCCATCCAGCCATCTCATCCTCTGTCATCCCCTTCTCCTCCTACCGCCAATCCCTTCCAGCATAAGGGTCTTTTCCAATGAGTCAACTCTTCTCATGAGGTAGCCAAAGTATTGGAGTTTCAGCTATATCATCAGTCTTTGAGAACCCCATGAACAGTATGAAAAGGCAAAATGATAGGATACTGAAAGAGGAACCACCGAGGTCGGTTGTGCCCAATATGCTACTGGAGATCAGTGGAGAAATAATTCCAGAAAGAATGAAGGGATGAAGCCAAAGCAAAAATAATACTCAGTTCTGGATGTGACTGGTGATAGAAGCAAGGTCTGATGCTGTAAAGAGCAAATTTGCACAGAAACCTGGAATGTTAGGTCCATAAATCAAGGCAAATTGACAGTGGTCCAACAGGAGATGGCAAGAGTGAATGTCAACATTCTAGGAATCAGTGAACTAAAATGGACTGGAATGGGTGAATTTAACTCAGATGACCATTACATCTACTACTGTGGGCAGGAATCCCTCAGAAGAAATGGAGTAGCCATCATGGTCAACAAAAGAGTCCAAAATGCAGTACTTGGATGCAATCTCAAAAACAACACAATGATCTCATTTCCAAGGCAAACCATTCAATATCACGGTAATCCAAGCCTATGCCCCAACTAGTAATGCCGAAAAAGCTGAAGTTGAATGGCTCTATGAAGACCTACAATACCTTTTAGAACTAACACGCAAAAAAGATGTCCTTTTCATTATAGGAGACTGGAATGCAAAAGTAAGAAGTCAAGAAACCCCTGGAGTAACAGGCAAATTTGGCCTTGGAGTACAGAATGAAGCAGGGCAAAAACTAATAGTGTTTTTCCAAGAGAACGCACTGGTCATAGTAAACACCCTCTTCCAACAACACAAGAGAATACTCTACACATGGACATCACCAGATGGTCAACACCAAAATCAGATTGATTATATTCTTTGCAGCCAAAGATGGAGAAGCTCTATACAGTCAGCAAAAACAAGACTGGGAGCTGACTGTGGCTCAGATCATGAACTCCTTATTGCCAAATTCAGACTGAAATTGAAGAAAGTAGGGAAAACCACTAGACCATTCAGGTATGACCTAAATCAAATCCCTTATGATTATATACTGGAAGTGAGAAATAGATTTAAGGGACTGGATCTGATAGACAGAGTGCCTGATGCTGAACTATGGACAGAAGTTCATGACATTGTACAGGAGAAAGTGATAAAGACCATCCCCAAGAAAAAGAAATGCAAAAAAGCAAAATGGCTGTCTGAGGAGGCCTTACAAATAGCTTTGAAAAGAAGAGAAGCAAAAAGCAAAGGAGAAAAGGAAAGATATAAGCATTTGAACGCAGAGTTCCAAAGAATAGCAAGGAGAGATAAGAAAGTCTTCCTCAGCAATCAATGCAAAGAAATAGAGGCAAACAATAGAATGGGAAAGACTGGAGATCTCTTCAAGAAAATTAGAGATACCAAGGAAACATTTCATGCAAAGATGGGCTCGATAAAGGACAGAAATGGTATGGACCTAACAGAAGCAGAAGATACTAAGAAGAGGTGGCAAGAATACACAGAAGAACTGTAAAAAAAAGATCTTCATGACCCAGATAATCACGATGGTGTGATCACTCACCTAGAGCCAGACATCCTGGAATGTGAAGTCAAGTGGGCCTTAGAAAGCATCACTATGAACAAAGCTAGTGGAGGTGATGGGATTCCAGTTGAGCTGTTTCAAATCCTGAAAGATGATGCTGTGAAAGTGCTATACTCAATATGCTAGCAAGTTTGGAAAACTCAGCAGTGGCCACAGGCCTGGAAAAGGTCACTTTTCATTCCAATCCCAAAGAAAGGCAATGCCAAAGAATACTCAAAC
>NW_024073360.1:0-4130 GCF_014754425.2 Oryx dammah
ATGTGAAAATATAAAAGTTAATTGTGTTTGTCAGAGAGATTCACAGTTCTCTTCTCTGCACTCTACTCCATCTATCTGCCTATTTCTCCTGCTTCAGGTATTGAATGATGGAAAAGAATGGATCTTTCTTTTTTATTTTTTCATTAAAAAAAATGGGACTCAGTGAATTGGGAGGTAAGCCAGATTTCTAGAGTTTAAGCTTTTTTTCAATCTGTCCCTCTATGTTTGACTCGTCCCCATCCACAATATCATAAAACTGTCTCATTCACAAGTGTACCTCTGGAATTTCAGAAACACTCTCTGTAGAAAAGAGACTGTGTAGCTTACTTTGTCTTGAAACTGATGCAGAAAAATACATGGGTTAGGGTTTTCTTTAACTGTATCTAACTTAATAGAATACAGAATAGCAAACCACTCCTGTTTTCTTGCCTGCTACATCCCACAGAGGAGCCAAGCAGCCTACATTCCATGGGTTGCACAGTCAAACATGACTGAACAACCGCACGTGTGTGCGCATGCACACACACACACATCTAATTTACCTTAAGATACAAAATTGCCCTCTGCTTTTGAACGTGTTACATTTAGTTCACATTGATGGGTGAAGCCTTTTCTCTAAATTATCTCTGACCCTTTCTTATGGATTGCTGACTATTTTTTTTCCTTAAAGAGAAGGAGGGGTTGGAGGGAACAGTTTCCTTCTATGTAGAGAGAATTTTGCTTCATTTCCTCCATCAAAATTTTGGAATTTCTTTCCTGTTACCTGAAATAAGTATTTCTACATTGTCTTGGCTTTAGGAGGTCTGGTCCATTGGTACATTTCTTTTCGGATCTGTGAATAATAACCTCTACCGTGTCTAGAGCAATAGGGAGTGCAATGGAAGGCTCTGTGACTGAGATGCAATCATAACCTTGAGAACCACATATATCTTCCTTATGTAGGAGCAGCAGGCTACTTTACAACTTGAACAGATCTCTCAAAGCACTAGAGAGCCACAAGAACTCATTTCCCAAGTGTAAGTTGCTCCGCTTCCTGTCTTTGCCATGCTGTCATGCCTACTTTTACGTCACAAGTAAAAGAAGTTTTCAAATCCATTGTATTCCACAATTATTTCCATAGCAAGAATGTGAATCTCCCACCTATTCCTTTCTCCAAGCTAATAGACCCTGTCCAAGAATGTATCAAGAAGGCTGAAAGTCCATTTTCTGAAGGAGTTCCCTAGTGTTAGTGAAGTTTTCACAGCCTTTTCACATATTTGCCTATTTAATACTGTAATAAGACTGATAAGAAGTCGTGAGGTCGGTCACGATTGTCTCCATGAGAAACACATCAGAAGTACTGCTGGAGGTATCTGAGTGCTCAGGGGAAGATGATGTTGGGTAGATGAAAGCATGGACTCCACAGTGACATATGTGAAGTTGTCAGAAGCAATGGGCTAGACTGATTGATTGCTAAAGTAAAACAAAGAGGGATGGCCAGTAAGGTCCAAAGTGATCCTGTCAAGAGTCTAAGCAAGAAGTTGAAATCTGTGGTTTACACTTGAGGGCAAGCAGGATCATCGGCAGTGAGGGGGAAGACTTAACGAGAACCGGCTTGGAGAAATAGGGCCTTATTGATATCTATGACAAATGAACTATGTACAAGTGTTGCTGATTTCTCCTCAGAGCTTCCCCCACACAGATATGTCAATCAGCCAACTCACAGCCCACTTTCCCATGGCCTTTCTTTATTTAAAACAGTCCTCAGAAGCTTGGCATGTCTGGACTTCTGCATTTTATCTCCCTTTATGTTCACTTGTGCATGTCTGGTATGGGAGGAGTTACTATAAAATGGTCCATGTTTAGTGGCAGGAAGTCATTCAGCACAATTGTTACAGATGGAGAACTGAGAGAAAAGTCCTAACACAAAAATGTGGCTTCCAAGTTATTGCTATTTTCATTTTGTGCAAGGAGAGATGTATTCAAAGATAAAGAAAGAGAAATCCCAGATAGGTGTTTATATGATCTTATAATTGAAATATTACAATCATTACAAGGATACTCCAACAAACCTCTCATCCTTACCCCCTGGGACACAGATGGAATGGAAACCACAGTTAGAGAAAACTAACCATAATGAACACGTGGATCATAGCCTTGTCTAACTCAGTGAAACTATGAGCCAAGCTGTGTACAGCCATTCAGAAGGGACTGGTCATGGAGGAGAGTTCTGACAAAATGTGGCCCACTGGAGAAGGGAATGGCAAACCACTTCAGTATTCTTGCCTTGAGAACCCCATGAATGATATGAAAATGCAAAGAGATAGGACACTGAAAGATAAACTTCCCAGGTCACTAGGTGCCAAATATGCTTGGAACTACAGACAGAGGTTCGTAAAACTGTATGGAAGGCAGTGATGAAAACCATCCCCACGAAGAACAGCAGAAAGGCAAATGGTTGTCTGGGAAGACCTTTTGAATAGCTGAGAAGAGAAAGCGGAAAATCAGTGGAGAAAGGGAAAGATATATCCACCTGGATACAGAGTTCCTAAGCATAGCAAGGAGAGAGAAAATAACCTTCCTAAGCAATCAATGCAAAGAAAAAGAGGAAAACCATAGACTGAGAAACACTAGAGATCTCTTCATGAAGGTATACATACCAAGGGAACATTTCATGCGAAGAGGGGCACAATAAAGGACAAAAACAGTATGGACCTAACAGAAGCAGAAGATATGAAGAGGTGGCAAGAATACACAGAAGAACTATTGATAATGGCCAAGATAACCACAATGGTGTGCTCACTCACCTAGAGCCAGAATTCCTGGAGTGAGAGGTGAGTTGGCCCTAAGGAACCACCAATAAGAACAAAGCGAACAGAGGTGATGGAATTCGGGCCGAATGATTTCAAATCCTAAATGATGAGGCTGTGAAAGTGCTGCATTCAGTAGGCCAGCAGACATGGAAAACTCAGCGTTGGCCACAGTACTAGAAAACGTCAGCTTTCATTCCTATCCCAAAGAAACGGCATGTGAAAGAATGTTCAAACTACCAACAGTTGCACTTATGGACTCTAAAATATGACACAAATAAACTTATCGATGAAACAGAAACAGACTCACAGACATAGAGAGCAGACTATGTGATTATCAAGAGGGGAAAGGTGGGGCAGGCATAGATTGGGAGCTGGTGATTAGCAGATGCGAACTATAATATATAAAACAGACAAACAAGATCGTACTGCATAGCACAAGGAACTATATTCATCATTTGTGATAAACAATAATGGAAAAGGATATGAAAAAAATTGTGCGTGCCTGTGTGTGTGTTTACATAGAAAGGAAAGGAAAGGTAAAGGGAACGAAAGGAAAGGACAACTGTTGGCAAGCACGTACAGCAACTGGATCCTGTGTGTTATGAATAGATTTCAAAATGGTGCAACTGCTACAGAAAACAGTTTAAAGGCTCCTGGAAAAATTAAAAAAAAAAAATAGAACTGACACATGATTCAGCAATTCCACTTCAGGATATAAATTCAAAAGAAGTTAACATGGGGCCTTGAGATATTTACAGAGCCATGCTCACAGCAGCACTAACCACAACAACTAACAGGTGGAAGCATCTAACTGTCCAGCAAATGTGATATATACAGACAATGATACATTATTTAGCCATATATAGAAAATTCTGTCACATGCTACAACATGCATGATCACTTCAGACATCAAGCCGAATGAAATAAGCCAGTCATAAAAAAAGACAAATACTGTAAGTTTCTACTTGTATGAAATATCTAACATAGGCAAGCAATAGAAAGGAAACAAAAAAGAACGATGGAGTCCACGGTCTAGGTAAACAGGGAAGAAAAGAGGAGTTGTTTAATGGGACAGGTGATGGGTATAGAGTTTCAGTTTTGCAAGATGAAAAGGGGTAGAGAGCTGTTTCATAACATTGTCATAAGGAATTCCCTGGTAGTGCAGAGGTTAGGACTCCACGGTTTCCTATCAGGGGCCTGGGTATGAACCTCAACCAGGGAACTGTCATTCAAGCTGCACAGCACGGCTAAAACAATGATAACAACAACAAAACAACACCGTGACTATGTGTGTGTGTACGTGTTAGTCACTCAGTTGTGCCCAACTTTGCATCCCCA
>NW_024073361.1:0-4130 GCF_014754425.2 Oryx dammah
CCCTTACCTAAACTAAGAAGGAAAGAGAGGAAACTGAAATACAGAAATGAAAGTGACGTTATAACTGAATAACTGTCAAAATAACTATAGTTTCCAAAGCAATCTACAGATTCAGTGCAATTTCTATCAAATTACCAGTGTCATTTTTCACACAACTAGAACAAAAAATTTTAGTGTGTATGGAAACAAAAGACCCCAAATAGACAAAGCAATCTTGAGAAAGAAAAGCAAGAGCCGAAAGAATCAGGTACCCTGACTGCAGACTACTCTGCAAGCTTCAGTAATCAAAACACAGTACTAGCACAAAAACAGAAATATACTGAATGATCAATGGAACAAGACAGAAAGTCCAGAGAGAAACTTACATACATGTGGTCAATTAATCTAGGATAAAGGAGGCAAGACTATATACAAAGGAGAAAAGACAGCACCTTCAATAAGAGATGCTGAGAAAACTCAACAGCTACATGTATAAGAAGGAAATTAGAACACTCCCTAACATCATACACAAAAATAAACTCAAAATGGACTAAACACCTAAATATGACAGGTCCTGTAAAACTCAGAGGAGAATATAGGCAGAACACACTCTGACATAAATTACAGCAGGATCTTTTTTCATCCACCTCTTAGAGTAATGAAAATAAAAACAGAAATAAGCAAATGGTATCTAATTAAACGTAAAAGCTTTTCCACAGTGCAGGAAATCATAAGACAGACGACAAACCCACAGACTATTTGCAAATGATGCAATTGACAAGGGATTAATCTCCAACATATTCAAAGAGCTCAATAGCAAAAAATAAACAACTTGATCAAAAAATGAGTATAAGATCTAAATACACATTTCTGTAAGGAACACCTACAGACGACCAAAAAGCACGCGAGGGATGCTCAGAAAGGAAGCTCCGCATCACTAATTATTATAGAAATGCAGAAATACTATAATAAGGTATCATTTCATACCAATCAGAATAGCCACCATCAAAAAATATATAAACAATAAATGCTGGAGAGAGTGTGGAGAAAAGGGAACCCTTCTACACTGCTTATGGAATGCAACTAGGTACACCCACTGTAGAAAACTCTATAAAAGTTGCTATAAAAACTAAATATAGAATTGCCATATGATTCAGCAGTCTCAGTCCTGGGCATATATCTGGAGAAAACCATAATTCAAAAAGGTACATGCACCCCAGTGTTCACTGCAGAACTATTTACAATAGCCAAGACATTGAAGCAACCTAAGTGTCCATCAAGAGAAGAATGGATAAAGAAGATGCAGTAAACACACACATACACACATACACACACACACAACGAAAATGGAATATTACTCGGCCATACAAAGAAATAATAATGCCATTAGCAGCAACACAGATGGATCTCGAAATTACAATCCTAAGTGAAGTAACTCAGACAGAGAAAAACAAGTATCACATCACTTACATGTGGAATTTAATAAAAATAAGCTTATTTACACAACAGAAACCAACTCACAAGATCTCAAAATCAAATTATGGTTATGAAAGGGGAAATATGAGGGGAAGGACAAATTAGGAGATTGGGATTAACATATATACACTATTTTCTAGTAGTCATGTACGGATATGAGAGTTGTACAATAAAGAAGACTGACTGAAAAAGAATTAATGCTTTTGAACTGTGGTGTTGGGAGTAGACTCTTGAGAGTCCTTGGACTGCAAGGAGATTAAACCAGTCAATCCTAAAGGAAATCAATCCTGAATATTCATTGGAAGGACTGGAAGGACTGATGTTGAGGCTGAAGCTCCAATACTTCAGCCACTTGATGTGAAGAGCTGACTCATCAGAAAAGACCCTCATGCTGGGAAAGATGGAAGGCAGGAGGATAAAGGGGACAACAGAGGACGAGAGGGTTGGATAGCATCACCAACTCAATGGACATGAAGTTGAGCTAACCTCACAAGATAGTGGAGGACAGAGGAGTCTGGCGGGCTGCAGTCCATTGGTCGCAGAGTCGGACACGACTGAGTGACTAACACTTTCACTTTGAATATGGAAAACTTACCAGTGCTGGTTTTTAAATCACTTAAGTTAGCTGCAGAGAAAATACTTAGTATCAAAAGTACTTAGATACTACTGTTTAAAAGTAGTATTAATACTACTTAAAAGTAGTATTTTTAAAATACCATATAAATTTTCATCATATACACAAAAATATTTCCCTTTGATAAAGATTTCCTCATCATGTTTAATGAGAAACAACTAAAATGTCATGAAAATAGTCCAGAAGGGAAATTTTTACTATTTATCTTTCAGATCATTTATTTTTTCTTCAAAACCTGTACATATTCTTGTGATGTTTCCAAAAGCAGGTCCTGAGACAGATTTGACCCATCTGTAGCTCCTAGAGGAGACAATCCATAGGACTCAGATTCAAATTCAGCAGCAGCTGGAAAGAAAAAGGATTACATTCTTTCTCTAAAATACTTGAGTTAACTCAGTATTAGTAAAAAAAAAAAAAAAAAAAAAAACCTGAGATATTTCTAAGTGCTCTGAAAAATGAAACATATCTATAAACGACAGAAAACAAAATACAAGATTAGAATTATATAATCAGCCCAGGGTCCCACACGTGGCTGAGTATCAGAGCTTCTGGCTTTCTCATTCTTCATTCATTTACTCAGTAACTATCTGCTAAGGTGCTGTGACAAACACTGGAATTACAAGATGAAGGTGACCCAGTCACCCTGAGAAATGATAATGCCATAAACTGTAAAAATAGATGAACAGACAATTTCCATACAGAGTCATAAATACTAAGACAGGTATACAAGATGGCACAAGGAACATTCAGAAGGGACAGCCAGCTTTGTGTCAATACTGCCAGCTTTTTGGTGGAGGTGCTATGGAAGTAGCTACCTGAAGGACAGGAAAAAGTACAAGAGTCAGAGGGGAGAAGCACGTACAAAGACGAGAGGTGAGGAAACGAATCTGTGGGATCCTACACAGTCTGGCTGGTAGATGCACAGCTAAGGGGCAGAGTAAGGTGGTAAAGAGATAAGGCCAACTGCTTTGGAAGGACCCAAATTGATGCAGGTGTTTGGAGCTTTTCCTGAGGGCAAGAGATAAACTAGTGACAAAGTCAATGACACAGAAATTATAGTCACCCACCAAGTGACAGCTACACAAACATGACTGCTTGAGTCTGTGTGTTCTAGCCTTAACCACTACCAGACACTTGAGACGTTGATGAGCTCTATGCTTTCTGAGAATGGTGTCAGGGTGCAGATGGACAGTTCCACAGTGATGGCAGTAGTAGAGAAAGGATACAGCCAGAAATAAACAGAAATACATAGACCTTTTGAGATTTTTTTTTTAATTATGGAACATGAATAAATGAGGAAGAAGAATATTTTTCACTATGACTACTCATGCTTTCACATTTTTCATTAGCTATGTATAAGAAGAAAACATTTAACATAGCATCTGTTATCCAAACAATGGAAAGAGATGCCATTTATTGTTTACAGTGTATTTCAGAAATCAATATCTAAACTTAATTCATACATTTTGGCAACATACTTTCTCTTAGTTCTCTAGTTATACTCCTGTCCAACTCCTACTGCATCTGAAATAAATCAAATATTATTTATCTTTAAGTTAAGCAAGAGATATTATCATAAGAATGTTATACAGCTTACTAAATGTGACATTTAAATAATACTTATAGAGACTAGACCTAATTTGAAGATTACTTAAGTAGAAAAATAATCACATAAGTCAAAGAAAATGCATTCCTACTTATTCTGCTTATAAATAACAGAGAACCTATATATGGAACATTAATCTGATAAAAAGTACAATAAATATCAGTCTATCGAGTACACATAATTCCAAAGAATTAGAGAATGACCCATGATCCTAGGAATGACCCACAAGATTACTATCTTTTCCCCCTAACAGCTCCTGCCCTAGATACACTTTTATTTTGATTTCTAGGTGAGGATCCTGTTCAAATGGAGGCAGTAGTTTGAGTTGAATGTTATTAAGGAGAACATATCTGCAGTTTTCTTTAAACTTTTCCATTTAACAAAAACGCAGGACCTCTGGCCACTCCTTTGGCTAAAAGGCTTTATACTTGTCTC
>NW_024073362.1:0-4128 GCF_014754425.2 Oryx dammah
TGGGTTCAGCATTTGGGGGGACACATGTTGGCCAATGTAGAGCAAAACCTGTCATGGTATTGTAAAGTAATTATCCTCCAGTTAAAATAAATAAAAGACTGTTCTTCATAATCCTGCACAGTGGTCAGTATTCTCAGAATGAGGGTACGAGGTGAAAAAGGTGCAAAAGAAAATTAAAACACAAAACAAGTGTGATGATCAAAATGGAATCAAATGATGGGTCAGTGGGGGAACCGCCTTGCACAAAGGAGACTCACAGACCTTTTTGGAAAGGGGATTTCATGAGGAATAGTAGGTGGGTCCCAATTTAAGAGGAGCCTGAGGGTGGACTTGTTGGCCATGGAATGACAGTTCAGAGATGTGCAGCTGACTTAAATTGGAGTGACTTTGGCCTGGACAGGCCACTTCATCTGCCTCAAGCTTCTCTACTTAGAACTTGTTCTTCACTACAGTTCTGTACCCTTGCTGTCTCTTGCTGATTCCCACATGCCCTGGTGTCACTCTGTATTCCACGGAGTCTCACTTTCTCCACAAGTGAAATAAATGACCCAAGTTCCTGGACAGTACATATGCCAGTGCTCAGACTCTGGGCGCCTCACCTCTTGTCCCAGTACCTCTTGTGGTGGAGCTTTCCTCTTCACATAGTACTGCAAAGGATTGGGCCACAGATCCTTTATGATGATCTGCCAGGGAAATGAGCAAGGTCAGCACAGGGCTGGCCAGACCAAGAGCCCTCCCATGTACCACCACCAACTCCAACATATATCACCAGTTCTGGCCCAGTGGCTACATGGAACCGCACCTCAGTAATCCGGTCAGATTCTGAGAAGTTGTGGTCAAAGAACCAGTTGAAGAAGTTAATGCTGCTGTCATGGTGCCTGCAGCTGTATGCCTTACGTTCAAACCCCTGGTACCACTGAATTGGAGTCAAACAAGATGCTTGGTATTCTGCAGGAAAACGCGTATGGGAGAAAGACCTAAATCGTTTTCCAATTCAACCTACACTTTTCTGCCCCCACCTCCCAAATCCAGGGAACTGCTTCTTACCAGTGACATTAATCAGATACTCCTTAACAATCACTTCATTCTGGAAATACCTATTCCTCCAAAAGGACAATGTGATCTTGCAGTGATGGGTAGGATGCCTGTATTCCTCCACCTGCCAGGACAAAGGGTAGGGAGCTGGGGAGTGGGGTAGGTGTGCAACCTCTTTACAGAAGAGCTGTCCTTCCATGTTTTAGGGATAAACCATGTCCCTGCCCAGTCACCTCCCCTCCACAATCATCAGTGTCCCCTGCCTGACCTTCAAGTTGGTCATGAAGTGAAGCATGTCTTCATCTTGGTTGCTCATCAAAATTGACATTTGGGGGTGGTTCATAAACTGCTTTAAGTCAAGGAGCCTCCAGATACCAGAGGGAAAAGTGCTGGAAAAACAAAGCTAGCCTAAAGAGTAGAATGACATTGTTTGACTTCAACTTGCTACTAGCTAACTCGTCACATTTCTGTTGACACAAACTGTACGAATGCTGAATAAGGTCCAAGGTCTTCTGTTCCTAAGAGCATAAGCTTCATCGCAGCCCCTTGAAAGTTAGCTTAATTGTGGAAAACAAGCACTCCTATCTAGAACCAGTATGACCACTTACTCATCATAACCTCACCCCCAAATTCACTCAGCTTTTTAGAGAACTGGATTCCAGACAAGCCTTTTCTCTGAAGAGTCCCTGGTGCTAATGACAATTCTGATTGAGACCTCTGCAAACAAAGCCCAAGTATCAGTTTGTGCTAACCGTTATGCAAGGACATCACATCTACTTTCAGGAACAGATATGCAAGACGGTAACCAATACCCATCATCCAAAAAAGTAAATTTTGTACCAGAACTGCCAGATCTGTAAACTGCTCCTGCAATAGCCCAAGTTTAAAAAAAAAAAAAAATTCGCAAGCACCACACTAAGGGATACAACTTCAACCCAGAAGCCAGGGACTCCCTGGATGATGGCGCTTCTGTGTTCTAGATGCACCCTCCACCTCTGACAGTTCTTATGTTTCAGGCGAGCATGCACCCTTTCAGCTTTCTTATTCATGGGATCCAACTCCAGCTGCAGGGCCACCAACGCCTCCAGTGCAGGCCGGTCACTCGGGGCTCTGGGCCTTGGATGTTCCTGGCCTTGCTCCTCCGAGGACACCTGCTCCTGCTCCTGGTATACCACCACCTCCACCTCCTCCATGACGTCTAACACCAGCGAATCCTGTCTAACTCCTGCCCAATTCCCGCCACGTCTCCCTCCTCCAGGGCCACACCTTCCTCTACTGCCTCCCCCCAGAAAAGGGCGGCCTCCTTGCCTGCACACCACCTGGGGCCTGCATCGCCTCTGCCTCCCCCACCGGACTGGTAGGCCCCAGGGCCCCTCCCTCATGAAGACCCGGGCTCACAACTAAGATGCAGGATCCTGGGGTGCTGCCGCCTTCCGCTGGCCCCGTCTCACTCTCCATGCTGTTCTCTCCATAGCCCCCAGCTGCAAACAAGCTGGACACTAGAGCACAGCAGACAGCCTGCACAGTCCGCCCACCAGCCGCAGTATAAGTGGTACTCCAACGTCTTACTTGCCCACAACCAACGAACAGGGAAAGGAAGAGATGCAAGGGCAGAACCCTGTGCCACCACGCACGTCTAATATGGTGGTGGGAAGGGGTTGAACTCTCCACCCTGACCTCCAGACCTCATCATAGAACCAATCAAATGGAGTCTAAAGGTTTTAGCTCCTGGGACACGCCCCTTGGAATTCTGGGCCTTCCGCAGCAGGTGAAGAGCGGCCAAACCCCGCCCAGCACAAAGTGGGCGTGTCCTCGCAAGCTATTTGCCTGACTAACACTGTAGCTGTGCCTGAGGAGCGACTGGGAGAGCCAGGCCACCTTCCGGTGCAATCATCCTCAAGCTTGAAATTGCCCCTGGGGCAGCGGGCAACTCCCGAGTGCTCAGGGATCCACACAGGTGAGACAGGTTACCTGGGTACCTCAGGTTCAGAGTTGCTCACTTCTGGTCCAAACTGCAAGCCACGGGTTGGGGGTGGGGGGACTAGGAGGGAGGGGGGCAGGGTTGGGGGGTTGGGGGGAGTGCGTGGTGGAGGGGGTGGGGGAAGGTGGGCGGGTTGGGGGAGGGCTTACACCGACCTCACCATGTGCACGTGCTGCAGAGTCATCGCTAAACTTGTGCCTTAGGCTTGAGCAGTGTCAAGAATGCAGCCATCCTCTGAGGAAGAAGCAGAGCACTTTCCTCGGCTAGCTATCTGAGCCCCACAGTGCAGCTCCTAGCGAACCCCTCCTGGAGCCCCTGGCCTACAGTCTGTCAGCTCTTGGCATTTCCCACTGGCCTGCGGCTTAGAGCAGGCACCTGGGTAGTTAAGGATGTGCGCCTGCGGATGCACTTCCCAGAGGAACAGAGCTATTCTTGTAAGTGTTTCAAGTGGCCCAAAGTGCTCCTCCTGACCATTAGTTACTCCTACCTCGTGGCCCCATAGCTAAGGTGGGCACACTCAGGTTAAGTACCTGGACAGTTTCCACTGCTCACACTCTGCCTCCTAGGATGTCTGGTGAGCACCTACCTTACGCCTGACACACAGACCCCCACACACAAACAGGTGACACAGGTACACACATGTACACACATGTGTGCAACACAGAGACACAAATGCAAGCAGGTGTTTCATAGACTGAAGAACCAGTGGTTTGCATGAAATGCATAATTTCTTTATTTCTCACAGGAAAATGTTCATTTTGATCTTCAGATATGAAATATAGAGAAGTCCAACTTTCATGAAGGAGAATAATGCCTAGATTTTGATACAGGAAATATAGAGAACTCCATATTTCATGCTGGACAGTTCTTGTTTTATACATTAGAAATACAAAGGATTAAGTATTTCACAAGGAAACGGTGGTGCCCATAATTTCATGTATGAATTAGTGATAATTTCAATTCCATATTGGCTCCCCAGATTTTAATTACACACTTCATGTCAGTAAAATTTCATTGAGATTCATATAGGAAATGTATACAGTTTCAGAATCTAAGAATGGAAGTGTATGCTCAACTTTTCATATCTAAAATATATAGAATTCCCCATTCAT
>NW_024073364.1:0-4125 GCF_014754425.2 Oryx dammah
TTTGAAAGATACCCAAACACACAGAAAGACAGCTTTCTCTAAAAAGTCTTTTCTACTTTAGAAAAACGAGCAGTACAAGACTCATAATAAAGACTGCCTTCTGCCATCAGTGGCAGGAGATAACAGGCAGTGAGAAAGAAGGGAGGAGCTTTGATGTGTGTGAGCCCCGGAGTGAGGGCAGGACTGTCCATGGGCAGGCTTTCCTTTTTTAGATGCACTCAATCTTGCTGGATTTTCCAAGCATGCCCCAAATACAAATTTTTTGTGTGAAAGCAGAGGGGGCTCTCCCAGGTACTCAGTGGTAAAGAATCTGTTTGCCAAACCCTGGGTTGGGAAGATCCCTTCGAGATGGAAATGGCAACCCACTCTTGCCCGGGAAATCCCATGGACAGAGGAGCCTAGCAGGCTGCAGTCCATGTGGTCACAAAGACCTGGACATGACTTAGCAACTAAACAACAAACAGATTTTTAAGAAAATCGAGTAACAATGAAAAATCCATACAAGCTTGTTTCCAGATATTCCTTCACCGCATGTAATTCAATAAAATTTAAGGAGAGCAGTAAACAGTAACCGTCACCCTCTTGTCTGTGCAGGCAGCGCCAGTTTCAGGGAGGTCTGTGAGCGTCCAAATGGGTCCTGCCAGGAATTCTGCCTCGACTCAGAAATTCATTCTGGACGATGTCTGGATGGCCGCCCATGCTGCTTGCCCTTGGTGAACGTACCTGAAGTCGACCCCACTACACCCAGAGTGCACTGAAGGCCTCCTGAAGCTTTTTGTTTGGATGTTTTATTCTCACTATCCTGAAAACTTTCGCTCTTGCCTCTCTTTTGTTCTCACAGGGATTCTTAGTGAGTTCTCAATAAATCAAGAATCAAAATTTGCAAACACAGAACCTGTTCTAAGAATCCTGTGATGTGTCCTAACTTGGCTGTGGTTTGGTTTCCATCTTTTTATCTGGCCTGGATGAGCTCCGGTTGGGGGCGGGAACTTTCTCTCTGCCCTCTGCCCTTCATCTGGGGAGACGAATCCCCTTCCACACTTGGAAAATACACCACTTCACTCCACGCAGCCTCGTGGGGTCTCTCTTCCTGACAAAAGGGCAGCTCACAGGAAATCTTCCTGGACATCACCAGCAAGCTGAATCACGGACAGAATGACATCCAGATAAAAGAGAAGGTCTTCTCACACCCTCTTCACAGTCAGTGCACTGGGTCTCCCTTTTTCCACATTCTCAACAACACTTCTTCTCTTTTATTTTTTAACAATAGCCATCCTAACAGACGGAGAGGAGCCTAGCGGGCTATAGTCAATGGGGGTCGCAAGAGTTGGACACAACTTAGTGACTAAACTACCACTACCATCCTAACATGTAGTTAGAATTTTTTTTTGCATATGTGATGCAAACTTTTAAGATCTACTGCCTTATCAATTTTCAATTTTACACTAAAATGTTGTTAACTACATCCAGCAGGCTGTCTATTAGCTCTCCAGAACCTAGTTACCTTATAACTGGAAGCTTGTACACTTTGACCACCCTCAGCCATTCATCCCACTCCCAACAACCATGACTATATTTGTGGTTTCTATGAGTTTAGATTTTTTTAAA
This sequence comes from Oryx dammah, assembly GCF_014754425.2. NCBI lineage: Eukaryota > Metazoa > Chordata > Mammalia > Artiodactyla > Bovidae > Oryx > Oryx dammah. The sequence goes on from NW_024073364.1 coordinate 1,609, forward strand.
TTCCACATATAAATGAGATCATATGGTATTTGTCTTTCTCTGACTTACTTCAGTTAGCATACATTCTCAAAGTTCATCCATGAATTTCCTTCTTATTTTTTTATGACCAAACAATATTCCATTCGGGGACACCTTTTCATTTATTTCTGCCTTCTTCAATTTCCTTTATTATTGTCTTATATTTTCAGTGTATAGATGGTTCAATTCTTTGGCTAAATTTGTTCCTAAGTATTTTATTGTTTTTGATGCTATCACAAATAAAATTGTTTTCTTAATTTTTCAGGTAGCTCATTTTTAGCATATAGAAATGCAACTAAGTTTTGTATGTTGATTTTGTATCCTGAAACTTTAATTCATTTATTAGTTCTAACAGTCATTTATGGAGTCTTTAGGGTTTTTTATATTTAAGATCATTTCACCCTAATGAAAACAGAGGCTATTTAAAAAACAAAACTACCATATGATGCAACAAATTTTCTTCTGGTTTTTTTTTTTTTTTTTTGAAGGAAACAGAAACACTAACTCAAAAAGATATCTGTACTCCAATGTTCATTGCAGCATTATTCACAATAATCAAGGTATGGAAAACTTAAGTGTCCATTGATAGATGAACGAATAAGGAAAATGTGATATATATTAATATATAATGAAATACTATTAAGCTATAAAAAGAAGGAAGTCCTGTATGTTGTGACAACTTGAATGGACCTTGATGGAATTATGCTATGTGAAATAAGTTAAATATTGTATGATCTCATTTATACATGGAATCCAAAAGAAAAAAACAAACCATAAAACAATGAACTCATAGATACAGAGAACAGATTGGTGGTCATTGGAGTGAGGGTGTTTGAGGTGGGTAAAAAGGGTAAAATGGTCAAAACGTACAAAGCTTCATTATAAAACAAATCCTAGGGATCCAGCGCACAGCATGGTGGATATAGTTAATAAAACTGTATTGCACACTTGTCCTGCCAGGCATTCTGCCTTGACTCAGAAATTCGTTCTGGGTGATGTTCAACAGTTGAAAGTTGCTAAGAGACTCAATCTTAAAGTTCTCATTACAAGGAAAAAATTTGTAGCCATGCTTTGCTGTTGTTCCGTGCCTAAGTCATGTCCAACTCTTTGTGACCCCATGGACTGCAGTACACCAAGCTTCCCCATCTTTCACTATCTCCCGGAGCTTGCTCACCATGCTTTTTGATGGATGTTAATTAGACTTATGGTGGTGATCACTTCAAAATATATGCGTATGTACACCCAAAATGAATATAATATTGTATATCAATTATATCTCAATAAAAAAATCATTTCTTTTTCAGTAACAACTAAAATATGAGGACAAAAATTCAGTAAGTATATAAAAGTCCTGGGTAATACTAACAAGCAGTTTAATCTAATTAATATTGTTTAAAACTTTCCCACAACAACAGTAGAATAAACACTCTAAGTGTGCATTGAGAGATGTAAACTGTATTCTGGGCCACAAAATAAGTCTTGATAAACACAAAATTATCTAGATCATACAAAATATGCTCAATAACCTTACTAGAATTAAACCAGAAATCAATATTCAGTACTTGGAAAGTTCCCATATATTTGAAAATCAAACAACTTCTAGATAAAAATTAAGCATTCGACTTGAGTAAAAATAAAAAATATGATATAACAAAATGTGTGGAATAAAGCTACAGTAGCATTTTGAAATAAATTTATATTATCCAAATGCTTATATAGTCAAAGAAGAGCATATTAAATCTAAAATAAATAAAGGAGGAGGTTAATGTAAATAATAAAAGAAATTAAACATAAAATCAATAGAAAATAGAAATGAAATCAAAAGCTGGTTCTTTGAAAAGATGAACAAAATTTATGTGTCTTACCATTCTCATCTGAGAGAGAGCACACAGATTACCAATGCCAGCCATGAAAGAAAACACATTAGATCCTACAGATATAAGTGAACAACCAGACATTATTAGGCATAGCTTTACGTGCATAAATCCAACAAGATCAATGAAAATGGGTGAATTCTTTGAAAGAGACAAACTACCAAAACCTCACTTAAGCAGAAATAGATAAAAAAAGAAGACAAAACAGACTATAGGGACAGAAAGATGTCGTCAGGGGCTGGGAATAGGAGACATCGGACATGGAAGAATATGACGGGGATTTTGTAGGTGATAGAACTGGTCTAGGTATTGATTGTGGTGGTGGTTATACAGCTATATGCACGTTTAAAAACTCGTAGAAATGAGCTAAATTTTAATGAATAAAATTCTATTGTGTAAGACACATCTCAATATATCTGACTTAAAAGACAACACAAATGTCAGTTCTGTCCCTATCTTCAGCTTTTATAGCTCCCTTTGACTTCTAATAGCTTGTGGCTTCTTTTCCTTGGGCTTTAATGTCAGGAAGAACCTGCTATATTCCTCCACCCAGAACACGGCCTTCCTGAGTAACCACAGCTTCCACCCCCAGAACTTTGCTGTACCTTTGAGACCTGGCACCACC
>NW_024073365.1:0-4125 GCF_014754425.2 Oryx dammah
TGGGTTGAATGACAGCTGGGCCCGCTGACCAGGGCCTTGTCAATACAAAATTACAATTTTCCATAATCCACCTCTGTAAAGATTTTAAGGCAAGCTTTAGCTGGAAACCAGGACATATCACTTTTTTTCCTTTTTAAAATTAATTTGTATTAAAGTTGATTTACCATGTTGTTTGCATCTGCTGTACAGCAAAGCAAACTAGTTATACAAATACATATACCCACCAGTTTTTAGATTCTTTTCCCATATAGGTCGTTACATGGTATTGAGTAGAGTTCCCTGTGCTACACAGTATATATACAATGGAATATTATTCAGTCATAAAAACAATGCAATAATGCCACTTGTAGAACATACCATTTTCATCAAGCTTTTAGATTTAGCAAAGATCAAAATCAGGGCCCCAGGCTTCCCTGGTGGCTCAGTGATAAAGAATCCACCTCCCAATGCAGGAGACACAGGTTCTATCCCTGGTTCGGGAAGACCCCACATGCTTCAGAGCAACTAAGCCTGTGTTCTAGAGCCCACAAACCCTAACCACAGAGCCCATGTGTAGCAACTACTAAAGCCCACACACTCGATAGCCTTTGCTCCATGACAAGAGAAGCCACTGCAAGGAGAAGCCTGTACACCACAATGAAGACCCCCGTTCACTGCAACTAGAGAAAAAGCCAGTGCATCAACAAAGACCCATTACAGCTTTAAATAAATAAAGCCATTAAAAAAACCAGAGCCCCAAACTCCTCAACACCTGGTGACACTGCCCAGAAGCAGTTCTGATAGCCCTGGAACCAGAAATTTATGATTCTTTTTAAGTTAAATTGATTCAGTTCTGCCTGGTGGTGGTACCCCTTTTGAAAAGTGACAGAGTCATGCCAGGCAACTCTGCTCTCCCTGCCTTAATCCCCACATTAGGGAAAAATCAAGAACCAGAAAGGCTGCGCTCACTCCCTTCAAACACCTACTTCATCTTCAAGCAAGAATTTGCTCTGCAAAAGCCTCTCTGGACCTGCCCAGCTCAACGCAGAGCTCCCTTGTCTGTGCCCAGGATGAACTACTGTGCTGTCAATGGTCTGGATACAGCTCTGCCTTTCCAAAACTGTGACTCAACAGAAACATCATGCTTTTAGTGAAAGTGAGAGTGTTAGTCAATCAGTTGTGTCCAATTCTTTTTTCGACCCCATGGACTGTAGCTCATCAGGTGACTTGGTTCATGGAATTCTCCAGGCAAGAATACTGACGTGGGCAGCCATTCTCTTCTCCAGGGTTCTTCCCAATCCAGGGATCAAACCCAGGTCTCCTGCATTTCAGGCAGATTTTTTACCATCTGAGCCACCAGGGAAATTGCATGTTTTTAGGCTTCCACATAAATCATGGGCCCTGTGTGTTTACTTTTCAAAACACAAATACAAATAAAACAAATCAAAAAAGCTAAACATGGGTGGTTTGTTGTATTTCATGTGAACTTTTGGTTTCGGGGAATAGGAATGAAATTGGGATCTTACAGCATCTATGAACAGCAGATCATACTGTACATGCTGGATTGCTGGGGTTAACCTACTGGAGCCTTAATCTTGGATATTTGAGGTTTTCAGACATGGAGAAGACTCTTGAGAGCCCCTTGGACAGCAAGGAGATCAAAGCAACAAATCAACCCTGAATATTCATCGGAAGGACTGATGCTGAAGCTGAAGCTCCAATGCTTTGGCCACTTGATGCAAAGAGCTGACTCATTAGAAAAGACCTTGATGCTGGGAAAGATTGAAGGCAGGAGGAGAAGGGGAGGACAGAGGATGAGATAGTTAGATGGCATCACTGACAAAATGGACATGAGTTTGAGCAAACTCCGGAAGACAGTGAAGGACAGCTTGACATGCTGCAGCCTATGGGGTCAGAGAGTGGGCACCACAACAGACATGGAAACTGCACTGTGGAGCTCCCCAGCCCAGTATAGCCCCTGCTGGGGGCGGGGGCAGAGAGGGGATGGGGTCTGCCCAACTCCCGTATCCACAAACAGAGCTCTAGCATCAGCCAAAGTCAAGGACCGCAGACCCCTGGTTGTTTCTGATCTCATTTTTACTCTCAGACCTCTGGTTTTCCAAGGATTGAATCACTGTGAAGTCCTGATGTCACGTCCCCCAGCAAGTCTCTCAGCACAGAACTAACTCACCCCACGCAGGGATCCATCTCCCCAGGAAAATCCCACTTGCCCACAACACTCAGGGCCTTCAGGATGACTAGATTGCTGGCTGTTGATCTTCCCAATCAATATTAAGTAGAAAAACTGTATTTATTGTCATCCTTTGGACTGCAAGGAGATCCAACCAGTCCATTCTAAAGGAGATCAGCCCTGGGTGTTCTTTGGAAGGAATGATGCTAAAGCTGAAGCTCCAGTACTTTGGCCACCTCATGCGAAGAGTTGACTCATTGGAAAAGACTTTGATGCTGGGAGGGATTGGGGTCAGGAGGAGAAGGGGGTGACAGAGGATGAGATGGCTGGATGGCATCACCGACTTGATGGATGTGAGTCTGAGTGAACTCCGGGAGATGGTGATGGACAAGGAGGCCTGGCGTGCTGCGATTCATGGGGTCGAAGAGAGTCAGACATGACTAAGCGACTGAACTGAACTGAACTGAAGATTTGGTTTTGCGGTATTATTTTTTTTTTCCCAAGGGGACAAAAAATGGTTAAACTTGTGGTTCACATCACATATTAGGGTTTCACTCTCGTGGCTTAGACAGTAAAGAATCCTGCAATGCTGGAGAGCTGTGTTCGATCCCTGGGTCGGAAGATTCCCTGGAGGAGGGCATGGCAACCTACTCCAGTATTCTTGCTTGGAGAATCCCCATGGATAGTGAAGCCTGGCAGGCTACAGTCCATGGGGTCACAAAGAATCAGACATGACTGAGGGACTAAGCACCCAGCACACACTCTGTCCTGCAATTCCCCTCACTCTTAGCCCAAGCGAGTGACTGAGGAAGAAGGAACTGTGGGGTTGAGGCAGCCATCCTGCACCCTGCTGAGATCTCCAGAGCTGCGGGCTCTGACTAGAGTTCAGTGCTCTGACCAGGGCCGGCATCTCCTCTCTGCAGAAGAACCAGTCCATACAGGTAAATGCAGGGTGAGGCTATCCAGGTTCAAGTTGAAACTACACTTGACTTCACAGCCCTGCTGCCTCACAAGGGTGGGGGAGCAGCCTTCTTCCTCCCAGACAAGAAGTGGAAGCCACCTTATTCGGAGCAGCCTGCACCCCGAGCCCACCCTTCCAGGCAGGTCTATGTCCAGCTTGCCATCTTCTCCATACTCCATATTGCTCAGTTCTTCTGTGTGGTGCCCCACCAGAAACACTGAAGGCGGGGGACTGGAGCTTCTCTTTCATGGGACCCCTGATCTCAAAAAAGACCTTGTTGGCTGGGCCATTAGGGTGCTTCCCTACTGCTGTCCCATGATCCTGTCACTGGAGGGGTTCTGGGAGCCCCACGCTGTCCTAGCCTTGTGGACTGGTGCTTCTGCACAAAGGAGCCGGAAGCCAGCCCTTAGCAGATAGCTCAACCACCAGCAACTGGGTAAGACTCCAGCAGGGGTGTTGGACAGCCACCCCGACCCCATCGGCTGCTGTTCCTTCTCTCAGTCACTTGCTTGGGCTAAGGGTGCGTGGGTGGGACTGCAGGATGGAGCCCAAAGCCCAAGTCTGTATTTGACCTTATTTACTGAGGAGCGCCTCTTCCCTCATCCTTCCTGAGACAGTCCCCGAACACAGTGTACACCAAGGGACACTTGAAGGATGAAGCTGCTGGGCCCCTGGCGACTCTTCTGGAAAGAAGAGTTGTCCTGCCACCTCAAGGACACTCCTGGGACAGGCACTGCAAAGGCCCGACTTCCAAAATGTACAGTTAGGCTTGAGGAGCACATCTTCCTGGGAATTTCTATACAGATGATAGAATGACCGGTACAGTAACTTAAGTCTGCCTGTTTATGTAGTGAGAATTTGTCATTCACCAAACCCATCTGTAACTTTCCTTTTAGTGTGTAACACCATTTTTAATAATATCAAGAGCTGCCTCTGTGTGGTACTCAAGTGAAGCCAGTACGAAAGGCATTAAACTTCAACCTGAACTGTTACC
>NW_024073366.1:0-4123 GCF_014754425.2 Oryx dammah
GGTGGTGCCAGGTCTCAAAGGTACAGCAAAGTTCTGGGGGTGGAAGCTGTGGTTACTCAGGAAGGCCGTGTTCTGGGTGGAGGAATATAGCAGGTTCTTCCTGACATTAAAGCCCAAGGAAAAGAAGCCACAAGCTATTAGAAGTCAAAGGGAGCTATAAAAGCTGAAGATAGGGACAGAACTGACATTTGTGTTGTCTTTTAAGTCAGATATATTGAGATGTGTCTTACACAATAGAATTTTATTCATTAAAATTTAGCTCATTTCTACGAGTTTTTAAACGTGCATATAGCTGTATGACCACCACCACAATCAATACCTAGACCAGTTCTATCACCTACAAAATCCCCGTCATATTCTTCCATGTCCGATGTCTCCTATTCCCAGCCCCTGACGACATCTTTCTGTCCCTATAGTCTGTTTTGTCTTCTTTTTTTATCTATTTCTGCTTAAGTGAGGTTTTGGTAGTTTGTCTCTTTCAAAGAATTCACCCATTTTCATTGATCTTGTTGGATTTATGCACGTAAAGCTATGCCTAATAATGTCTGGTTGTTCACTTATATCTGTAGGATCTAATGTGTTTTCTTTCATGGCTGGCATTGGTAATCTGTGTGCTCTCTCTCAGATGAGAATGGTAAGACACATAAATTTTGTTCATCTTTTCAAAGAACCAGCTTTTGATTTCATTTCTATTTTCTATTGATTTTATGTTTAATTTCTTTTATTATTTACATTAACCTCCTCCTTTATTTATTTTAGATTTAATATGCTCTTCTTTGACTATATAAGCATTTGGATAATATAAATTTATTTCAAAATGTTACTGTAGCTTTATTCCACACATTTTGTTATATCATATTTTTTATTTTTACTCAAGTCGAATGCTTAATTTTTATCTAGAAGTTGTTTGATTTTCAAATATATGGGAACTTTCCAAGTACTGAATATTGATTTCTGGTTTAATTCTAGTAAGGTTATTGAGCATATTTTGTATGATCTAGATAATTTTGTGTTTATCAAGACTTATTTTGTGGCCCAGAATACAGTTTACATCTCTCAATGCACACTTAGAGTGTTTATTCTACTGTTGTTGTGGGAAAGTTTTAAACAATATTAATTAGATTAAACTGCTTGTTAGTATTACCCAGGACTTTTATATACTTACTGAATTTTTGTCCTCATATTTTAGTTGTTACTGAAAAAGAAATGATTTTTTATTGAGATATAATTGATATACAATATTATATTCATTTTGGGTGTACATACGCATATATTTTGAAGTGATCACCACCATAAGTCTAATTAACATCCATCAAAAAGCATGGTGAGCAAGCTCCGGGAGATAGTGAAAGATGGGGAAGCTTGGTGTACTGCAGTCCATGGGGTCACAAAGAGTTGGACATGACTTAGGCACGGAACAACAGCAAAGCATGGCTACAAATTTCTTCCTTGTAATGAGAACTTTAAGATTGAGTCTCTTAGCAACTTTCAACTGTTGAACATCACCCAGAACGAATTTCTGAGTCAAGGCAGAATGCCTGGCAGGACAAGTGTGCAATACAGTTTTATTAACTATATCCACCATGCTGTGCGCTGGATCCCTAGGATTTGTTTTATAATGAAGCTTTGTACGTTTTGACCATTTTACCCTTTTTACCCACCTCAAACACCCTCACTCCAATGACCACCAATCTGTTCTCTGTATCTATGAGTTCATTGTTTTATGGTTTGTTTTTTTCTTTTGGATTCCATGTATAAATGAGATCATACAATATTTAACTTATTTCACATAGCATAATTCCATCAAGGTCCATTCAAGTTGTCACAACATACAGGACTTCCTTCTTTTTATAGCTTAATAGTATTTCATTATATATTAATATATATCACATTTTCCTTATTCGTTCATCTATCAATGGACACTTAAGTTTTCCATACCTTGATTATTGTGAATAATGCTGCAATGAACATTGGAGTACAGATATCTTTTTGAGTTAGTGTTTCTGTTTCCTTCAAAAAAAAAAAAAAAAAACCAGAAGAAAATTTGTTGCATCATATGGTAGTTTTGTTTTTTAAATAGCCTCTGTTTTCATTAGGGTGAAATGATCTTAAATATAAAAAACCCTAAAGACTCCATAAATGACTGTTAGAACTAATAAATGAATTAAAGTTTCAGGATACAAAATCAACATACAAAACTTAGTTGCATTTCTATATGCTAAAAATGAGCTACCTGAAAAATTAAGAAAACAATTTTATTTGTGATAGCATCAAAAACAATAAAATACTTAGGAACAAATTTAGCCAAAGAATTGAACCATCTATACACTGAAAATATAAGACAATAATAAAGGAAATTGAAGAAGGCAGAAATAAATGAAAAGGTGTCCCCGAATGGAATATTGTTTGGTCATAAAAAAATAAGAAGGAAATTCATGGATGAACTTTGAGAATGTATGCTAACTGAAGTAAGTCAGAGAAAGACAAATACCATATGATCTCATTTATATGTGGAATTTAAAAAAATCTAAACTCATAGAAACCACAAATATAGTCATGGTTGTTGGGAGTGGGATGAATGGCTGAGGGTGGTCAAAGTGTACAAGCTTCCAGTTATAAGGTAACTAGGTTCTGGAGAGCTAATAGACAGCCTGCTGGATGTAATTAACAACATTTTAGTGTAAAATTGAAAATTGATAAGGCAGTAGATCTTAAAAGTTTGCATCACATATGCAAAAAAAATTCTAACTACATGTTAGGATGGTAGTGGTAGTTTAGTCACTAAGTTGTGTCCAACTCTTGCGACCCCATTGACTATAGCCCGCTAGGCTCCTCTCCGTCTGTTAGGATGGCTATTGTTAAAAAATAAAAGAGAAGAAGTGTTGTTGAGAATGTGGAAAAAGGGAGACCCAGTGCACTGACTGTGAAGAGGGTGTGAGAAGACCTTCTCTTTTATCTGGATGTCATTCTGTCCGTGATTCAGCTTGCTGGTGATGTCCAGGAAGATTTCCTGTGAGCTGCCCTTTTGTCAGGAAGAGAGACCCCACGAGGCTGCGTGGAGTGCAGTGGTGTATTTTCCAAGTGTGGAAGGGGATTCGTCTCCCCAGATGAAGGGCAGAGGGCAGAGAGAAAGTTCCTGCCCCCAACCGGAGCTCATCCAGGCCAGATAAAAAGATGGAAACCAAACCACAGCCAAGTTTGGACACATTACAGGATTCTTAGAACAGGTTCGGTGTTTGCAAATTTTGATTCTTGATTTATTGAGAACTCACTAAGAATCCCTGTGAGAACAAAAGAGAGGCAAGAGCGAAAGTTTTCAGGATAGTGAGAATAAAACATCCAAACAAAAAGCTTCAGGAGGCCTTCAGTGCACTCTGGGTGTAGTGGGGTCGACTTCAGGTACGTTCACCAAGGGCAAGCAGCATGGGCGGCCATCCAGACATCGTCCAGAATGAATTTCTGAGTCGAGGCAGAATTCCTGGCAGGACCCATTTGGACGCTCACAGACCTCCCTGAAACTGGCGCTGCCTGCACAGACAAGAGGGTGACAGTTACTGTTTACTGCTCTCCTTAAATTTTATTGAATTACATGCGGTGAAGGAATATCTGGAAACAAGCTTGTATGGATTTTTCATTGTTACTCGATTTTCTTAAAAATCTGTTTGTTGTTTAGTTGCTAAGTCATGTCCAGGTCTTTGTGACCACATGGACTGCAGCCTGCTAGGCTCCTCTGTCCATGGGATTTCCCCGGGCAAGAGTGGGTTGCCATTTCCATCTCGAAGGGATCTTCCCAACCCAGGGTTTGGCAGACAGATTCTTTACCACTGAGTACCTGGGAGAGCCCCCTCTGCTTTCACACAAAAAATTTGTATTTGGGGCATTCTTGGAAAATCCAGCAAGATTGAGTGCATCTAAAAAAGGAAAGCCTGCCCATGGACAGTCCTGCCCTCACTCCGGGGCTCACACACATCAAAGCTCCTCCCTTCTTTCTCACTGCCTGTTATCTCCTGCCACTGATGGCAGAAGGCAGTCTTTATTATGAGTCTTGTACTGCTCGTTTTTCTAAAGTAGAAAAGACTTTTTAGAGAAAGCTGTCTTTCTGTGTGTTTGGGTATCTTTCAAA
>NW_024073367.1:0-4123 GCF_014754425.2 Oryx dammah
AGAAACGCTGGACTGGAAGAAGCACAAGCTGGAATCAAGATTGCCGGGAGAAATATCAATAACCTCAGATATGCAGATGACACCACTCTTATGGAAGAAAGTGAAGAGGAGCTAAAAAGCCTCTTGATGAAAGTGAAAGAGGAGAGTGAAAAAGTTGGCTTAAAGCTCAACATTCAGAAAACGAAGATCATGGCATCTGGTCCCATCACTTCATGGCAAATAGATGGGGAAACAGTGGAAACAGTGTCAGACTTTATTTTTTTGGGCTCCAAAATCCCTGCAGATGGTGACTGCAGCCATGAAATTAAAAGACGCTTACTCCTTGGAAGAAAAGTTATGACCAACCTAGATAGCATATTCAAAAGCAGAGACATTACTTTGCCGACTAAGGTCCGTCTAGTCAAGGCTATGGTTTTTCCTGTGGTCACGTATGGATGTGAGAGTTGGACTGTGAAGAAGGCTGAGTGCCAAAGAATTGATGCTTTTGAACTATGGTGTTGGAAAAGACTCTTGAGAGTCCCTTGGACTGCAAGGAGATCCAACCAGTCCATTCTGAAAGAGATCAACCCTGGGATTTCTTTGGAAGGAATGATGCTAAAGCTGAAACTCCAGTACCTTGGCCACCTGATGCGAAGAGTTGACTCATTGGAAAAGACTCTGATGCTGGGAGAGATTGGGGGCAGGAGGAGAAGAGGACAACAGAGGATGAGATGGCTGGATGGCATCACGGACTCAACGGACGTGAGTCTGAGTGAACTCCGGGAGATGGTGATGGACAGGGAGGCCTGGCGTGTGGTGATTCATGGGGTTGCAAAGAGTCGGACACGACTGAGCGACTGAACTGAACTGAACTGATTATAATATAGTATGTTGTTGTAATATATAATTATTTATAATATAATATAATAATAATTATATGATTATATGATTATATGTTATATAATATATTATTATATTCTATGAATTATATTAATATATTTTATATTATGTAATTAAAGTATCAGTATGAGCTGGCCTTATGAAACCTAGGCATCCTTTTCCTACCAGTCCTGGCCCACTAATTCCACTCCCCAGCCCTGTAGACCATGTTATCTATATTTTTTCTTGATAACTATTTTCATGTTTTTTAATCATATGCTTCTGTCACTATTCATTTCTTTTTTCTTCTTTGGCCATGCCATGTGGCTTGTGTGATCTTTCTCAACCCAGGTCATGACAGTGGAAGCCCGAAATCCTAACTACTAGGCCACCATGGAACTCCCTCATACCATTATTTCGTGATTTTTCCTAATTTCAGACACTATTCATTGATTTTTACTATGTAAAGTGAAGATTTCGCTCCTGACATTTACCTTTCCCTCTTCCTCTCTTCATTCTCCCAGTATCACACTTGTTTGTTAAATTGGTAAGCAATATTTTACATTATAATTTAATAAGCATGTGGTACAGAAGTGAATAATAAATGCTTGAAATTAAATTTTTTTTTTTGGCCATGCTGTGCTACTTGCAAGATCTTAATTCCCCAACCAAGGATTGAACCCAGGCCATGGCAGTGAAAGTGCTGAGTCCTAACCACTGGACCATTAGGGAATTCTCTTGTTCTTTTGTTGTTTCTTCCTGCAGTTGTTGCTTCATTTATACATTTGTTTAATTTTCAATAATCATGAAATGCTTGCTTTGAGTGTTCCATGGAGTCTGCTATATGTCTTATCAATATTATTTTTAAACTGGTCAAACATATCAGATGTTCTATCAACTTCATTTTTTCCCCCAGACACCTTATTACTAGAGCCTCATTTCGTTGCTCTGTTCTGGAGTAAGATCAAGATTTCTAGGGGCTTCCCTAGTAGCTCAGTGGTAAAGAGTCCACCTGCCAATGCAAGAGACACAGGTTCTATCCCTGGTCCAGCATGCTGCACGTGCTGTGGAGCAACTAGCCCCTGTGGCACAACTATTGAGCCTGTGCTTTACAGCCAGAGAACCATAACTCCCGAAGGCCTGCCAGTCACAGAGTCCATGCTCTGCAACAAGAGAAGACACTACAATGAGAAGCTCATGTGTCACAACCAGAGAGTAGGCCCCACTCACCACAACTGGAGAAAAAATTTTGTGCAGCAATGAATACCCAGCACAGCCAAAAAATACAGAGAAAGATTTCTAGATCTGACACAAACTATTTCCATAGCACTCTTTTTCACCATTTTGCTGTATTGTGTCTTCTGTTTCCTCCATCTTATTTCATTAGAAATAAAAGAAATCTATTTCATTAGATTTATTCCTTTGTTTTACTGGAACACACCCTCCAGTAGTTTCTCTATTAAGGGGGCATATAAGGAAAATCTACTGAAAGCTTGTAAATGTTTTAATTTTACTGTTATGTTTCACAGTATGGTAAGGTGAAGAAAACAAGGTTGATACTCCATTTTTTTCTCTCAGAATCTGGAAAGTCTTGCTCCATCATCTTCTAGCTTCCAGTGTTACATCATGATTTCAGAATGTCATCTGTTTTCCTCCTCTCTCTGGAAACTTTTAAGAATTCCTTTTTATAGCTTGTAATCTGAATAGCTATGGTTTTTCCAGTAGTCAGGTATGGATGTGAGAGTTGGACTGTGAAGAAGGCTGAGTGCTGAAGAATTGATGCTTTTGAACTGTGGTGTTGGAGAAGACTCTTGAGAGTCCCTTGGACTGCAAGGAGATCCAACCAGTCCATTCTGAAGGAGATCAGTCCTGGGTGTTCTTTGGAAGGAATGGTGCTAAAGCTGAAACTCCAGTACTTTGGCCATCTCATTCGAAGAGTTGACTCATTGGAAAAGATTCTGATGCTGGGAGAGATTGGGGGCAGGAGGAGAGGGGGATGACAGAGGATGAGATGGCTGGATGGCATCACGGACTCGATGGACATGAGTCTGAGTGAACTCTGGGAGATGGTGATAGACAGGGAGGCCTGGCGTGCTGCAATTCATGGGGTCACAGAGTCAGATACGACTGAGTGACTGAACTGAACTGAACTGAACCTAAGTTCTTCTTTCTTTCTTTTTTTTAAGACCACGCCATGCAGCATTCAGGATCTTAGTTCCTCAAGCAGGAACTGAACCCATGACCCCTGTATTGGGAGGTCAGGATTTTAACTACTGGTCCACCAGGGAAGTCCCTGTAACCTGAGATTTTAAAGAATGTATGCTTTAAGATGAGTCTCTTTTATTCATTCATTAGGCTTTTTCAATCTAGAGATAATTTCTCTTAACATAAAAGTATATAAACTATCAATTGTGTATATATTCTTTCTTAACTCACAAATGGTAATAACACAGTTTGAGTCTCTTACACTTTCCCATATTAAATTCTAAAACTTCCCAGACTTAGAAAATGCAGGGGCTTTCTGGTGGTCCAGTGGTTAAGACTGCACTTCCACGGAAGGGGTGGCAAGTTTGATCCCTAGTCTGGGAAACAGGATCCTGTGTGCCACTAGGACAAAGGGAAAAAAAGAGAGAGAGAGAAGATGCAGACCAGAAAGGGAGACATTTAATGAAGCTATGAATGACCACAGAAATACTGAACTCTCCTTAAAATTGTTAAATCAGTACTCATTAACTTCAAGTGGAGTATGATAAAAAGCCTATGTTAAATATGCACATTTCCTAATTTTTCCTTCTTCAATTAGTTGACTGAATTTTGCATTTCCAGGGCTTTTGAATATGTATATGTCATTTCTTCCTAATATTTAAACCACTGGATTTGAGGGAACCCAAGAAGCAGAAGATATTAAGAAGAGTTGGCAAGAATACACAGAAGAACTGTACAAAAAAGATCTTCACGACCCAGATAAACATGATGATGTGATCACTAATCTAGAGCCAGACATCTTGGAATGTGAAGTCAAGTGGGCCTTAGAAAGCATCACTACGAACAAAGCTAGTGGAGGTGATGGAATACCAGTTGAGCTGTTTCTAATCCTGAAAGATGATGCTGTGAAAGTGCTGCACTCAAATATACCAGCAAATCTGGAAAACTCAGCAGTGGCCACAGGACTGGAAAAGGTCAGTTTTCATTCAATCCCAAAGAAAGGCAATGCAAAAGAATGCTCAAACTACCACACAATTGCACTCATCTCACACGCTAGTAA
>NW_024073368.1:0-4122 GCF_014754425.2 Oryx dammah
CTATAGCCATAGGAGAACTCTTCTGTGTGTAAGTATGATGTGAACGGTATCATACGTTGAAATGTTTGTGTGGTACATATGATCTCAAAATTGAATAGTTTGAAAGAACTTAACACTGGTTATCTCTTGGCCTAGGATCTCTGCTGAGGTAGTAGTCAAGCTTTTATGTGGCTTGGCAACCTCTGAAGACTTAGCTTGTTGAATCTAAGCTCTCTCACTTGGCTCTACTCATGAAGCCTCAGTTCCTCCTTCTGTGGGCCTCTCCAAGGGGCTTCTCTTGTGGAGGCTGCTGTCTTTTCTCAGAATGAGTGATTCAGGAAAGAACTTGCACCCGTGATAAAGTGCAGAGTCTTTTTCCGGATGTTACACATCTTCACTTGTGTATTTGCTTAGTCTCAGAGGTCAACCCTGTGATAGATTGAGAGAGAACTACACAGGAGTGGGAATGTCAGGAGATTCGATTCATTTGAAGGCTGGTTACCATACCCATTAATCCACCCATGCCAGCCTTTTTTTTCATATGATCTCAGTTCTGTGACTGTGAGCCAATTATTTGGCTTGTGTACTCTTCTTGTGTGCTGCTGCTGCTGCTGCTGCTGCTGCTGCTGCTGCTGCTGCTAAGGCACTTCAGTCGTGTCCGACTCTGTGCAATCCCATGGACAGCAGCCCACCAGGCTGCCCCATTCCTGGGATTCTCCAGGCAAGAACACTGGAGTGGTTTGCCATTTTCTTCTCCAATGCATGAGCGTGAAAAGTGAAATGGAAGTCACTCAGTCGTGTCCGACTCTGTGAAACCCCATGGACTGTGGCCTACCAGGCTCCTCCGTCCATGGGATTTTCCAGGCAAGGGTACTGGTGTGGGTTTCCTTTGCCTTCTCCAGCTTGGGTGCTCTCCGGCTTGATCTACTCGATTCTTGAACTACTCCGTTCTTGACCTAGTCATTTCTTGATATTCTAGCAAGTCTCCTCTTTGTCCTGGATTAAGTTTTCTGTTTCTCTGGATGGTTCCCATCAGCAAACAGACTGACTATCATGTGACCTCTCGTTAAAAATCCATCTTTTGGTGACACGTCCTGCAGCTGCTGCTTTTATTTCACATTTGCTTATTATAGACTTCTGCAGAGTTGTTCGTAGACTTTGTTATCTCGAGTTCTTTGTTTCCTTTAAAGCCACTCTTGTCAAGGCCACAAGGGAATTTCAAATGTTTAACTCAGTGGTCAATTGTTAGTTGTTATTTTATTTAATTTATTGGCAGCCTTGATCAGAGTAGTTTGTTTCCTGCTCCCTGAAAAAAATGTTTCACTTGGATTACAGAGTGCTTCTCTTTCCTGCTTCTCTTCCACCTACAGTTCTCCCACGTACAATGTGTGATCTTTGCGTCTGGCTTTATTCAGATGTCATATTTTCTTTTTAGATATTTATTTATGTAGCTATGTGGCATGTGGGATCTTAGTTCCCAGCCCAGGGATGGAACCTGTGGAGAGTCTTAAACACTGGATCTCCAGGAAAGTCCCCTAGTTTGTGTATTTTCAAGATTCATCCATTTCATGGCTGTATAGCGGTGAATGTTTTTGTTTTCTTTTGATGGCTGAATATGGTATATGAATATGGTAAATGGGTTCCATGTAGTCCATTTTGAGCATATTCCACAGTGTATCCATTCGTCAATTAATGGATGATACTTGGATGGTGTACTCTTTGTGGCTATTGTGAGTAATGTGGCTGTGGACACTGATTTTGCATGGAGTGAACATTTTCACTTTTTGTGGATATATACCAAAGAGGGAAATTGCTGGATCATTTGGCTCCTCTATATTTAATTTTTGAGGTACTGACAAACCACTTTTCCAAAGTGGTTGTACCATTTTACAGCAATTACATCAACAATATCTGAAGATTACTTTTCTCCACATGCTCTGCAGCGCTTGTTATTATTCCTGTTTTTGATTGGGTGTGAAGTCATATGGGTGTGAAGTAGTATCTCAGTGAGACTGATTTACATTTTGCTAGGGGCTTCCCTGGTGGCTCAGAAAGAAAAGCGTCTTCCTGCACTGCGGGAGACCTGGGTTTGATTCCTGGGTCGAGAAGATCCCCTTGAGAAGGAAATGGCAATCCACTCCAGCACTCTTGCCTGGAAAAATCCCATGGACAGAGGAGCCTGATAGGCTACAGTCCATGGGGTTGCAAAGAGTCGGAAATGTCTATTCAAATTCTTTTGCTGGTTGTTAGATGCTTTTTTTTTTTTAATTGTTGTAGAAAACATCTAACTTAATGATTTACCATTTTAACTGTTTTTGCATGCTAAGTATTTCACACACTTTGATCAGGCTTTTGGAGAAAGAAATGGCAACCCACTCCAGTATTCTTGCCTGGAGAATCCCACGGAGAAGGGAACCTGGTGAGCTTTAGTCCGTGGGGATGCAAAGTTGGGCACAACTGAGTGACTAACACGTACACACACACATAGTCACGGTGTTGTTTTGTTGTTGTTATCATTGTTTTAGCCGTGCTGTGCAGCTTGAATGACAGTTCCCTGGTTGAGGTTCATACCCAGGCCCCTGATAGGAAACCGTGGAGTCCTAACCTCTGCACTACCAGGGAATTCCTTACGACAATGTTATGAAACAGCTCTCTACCCCTTTTCATCTTGCAAAACTGAAACTCTATACCCATCCCCTGTCCCATTAAACACCTCTTCTTTTCTTCCCTGTTTACCTAGACCGTGGACTCCATCGTTCTTTTTTGTTTCCTTTCTATTGCTTGCCTATGTTAGATATTTCATACAAGTAGAAACTTACAGTATTTGTCTTTTTTTATGACTGGCTTATTTCATTTGGCTTGATGTCTGAAGTGATCATGCATGTTGTAGCATGTGACAGAATTTTCTATATATGGCTAAATAATGTATCATTGTCTGTATATATCACATTTGCTGGACAGTTAGATGCTTCCACCTGTTAGTTGTTGTGGTTAGTGCTGCTGTGAGCATGGCTCTGTAAATATCTCAAGGCCCCATGTTAACTTCTTTTGAATTTATATCCTGAAGTGGAATTGCTGAATCATGTGTCAGTTCTATTTTTTTTTTTAAATTTTTCCAGGAGCCTTTAAACTGTTTTCTGTAGCAGTTGCACCATTTTGAAATCTATTCATAACACACAGGATCCAGTTGCTGTACGTGCTTGCCAACAGTTGTCCGTTTCTTTCGTTGCCTTTACGTTTCCTTTCCTTTCTATGTAAACACACACACAGTCATGCACAATTTTTTTCATATCCTTTTCCATTATTGTTTATCACAAATGATGAAATAGTTCCTTGTGCTATACAGTACGATCTTGTTTGTCTGTTTTATATATTATAGTTCGCATCTGCGAATCACCAGCTCCCAATCTATGCCTGCCCCACCTTTCCCCTCTTGGTAATCACATAGTCTGCTCTCTATGTCTGTGAGTCTGTTTCTGTTTCATAGGTTTGTTTATTTGTGTCATATTTTAGAGTCCATGTAAGTGATACCATACCATATTTGTCTTTCTTTTTATTAATTTTTATTTTTACTTTATTTTACTTTACGATACTGTATTGGATTTGCCATACATTGACATGAATCCACCACGGGTGTACCTGAGTTCCCAATCCTGAACCCCCCCTCCCACCTCCCACCCCATCTCCTCTCTCTGGATCACCCGTGTGCACCAGCCCCAAGCATCCTGTATCCTGCATCGAACATAGGATGGCGATTCGTTTCTTACATGATAGTGTACATGTTTCAATGCCATTCTCCCAAACTATCCCACCCTCTCCCTCTCCCTCTCCCTCAGAGTCCAAAGTCCGTTCTGTACATCTGTGTCTCTTCTGCTGTCTCGCATACAGGGTTATCATGACCATCTTTCTAAATTCCATATATATATGTGTTCGTCTACTGTATTGGTGTTTTTCTTTCTGGCTTAACTTCACTCTGTATAATCGGCTCCAGTTTCATCCATCTCATTAGAATTGATTCATATAAAGTCTTCAAGCAGTAAGTGCTGGAGAGGGTGCGGAGAAAAAGGAACCCTCTTACACTCTTGGTGGGAATGCAAACTAGGACAGCCGCTATGGAGAACAGTGTGGAGATTCCTTAAAAAG
>NW_024073369.1:0-4122 GCF_014754425.2 Oryx dammah
TGACTGTATAGAGCTTCTCCATTTTTGGCTGCAAAGAATGTGATCAAACTGATTTCCATGTTGACCATCTGGTGATGTCCATGTGTAGAGTCTTCTCTTATGTTGTTGGAAGAAGGTGTTTGCTATGACCAGTGCGTTCTCTTGGCAAAACTCTATTAGCCTTTGCCCTGCTTCATTCCCCATTCCAAGGCCATATTTGCCTGTTAATCCAGGTGTTTCTTGACTTCCTACTTTGCATTCCAGTCCCCTATAATGAAAACAACATCTTTTGGGGGTGTTAGTTCTAAAAGGTCTTGTAGGTCTTCATAGAACCATTCAACTTCAGCTTCTTCAGCGTTACTGGTTGGGACATAGAATTGGATTACTGTGATATTGAATGGTTTGCCTTGGAAATGAACAGAGATCATTCTGCCGTTTTTGAGACTGCATCCAAGTACTGCATTTCGGACTCTTTTGTTGACCGTGATGGCTACTCCAATTCTTTTAAGGGATTCCTGACCGCAGTAGTAGATATAATGGTCATCTGAGTTAAATTCACCCATTCCAGTCCATTTTAGTTCTCTGATTTCTAGAATGTCAACGTTCACTCTTGCCATCTCCTGTGTGACCTTTTCCAATTTGCCTTGATTCATGGACCTAACATCCCAGCTTCCTATGCAATATTGCTCTTTACTGCATCGGACCTTGCTTCTATCACCAGTCACATCCACAGCTGGGTATTGTTTTTGCTTTGGCTACATCCCTGCATTATTTCTGGAGTTATTTCTCCACTGATCTCCAGTAGCATATTGGGAACCTACTGACCTGGTGAATTCCTCTTTCAGTATCCTATCATTTTGCCTTTCATACTGTTCATAGGGTTCTCAAGGCAAGAATTCCAAAGTGGTTTGCCATTCCCTTCTCCACTGGACCACATTCTGTCAGACCTCTCCACCGTGACCCGCCCATCTTGGGTGGCACCACATGGCAGAGCTTATACCCTTATGGCAGAAAGTGAAGAGGAACTAAAAAGCCTCTTGATGAAAGTAAAAGAGGAGAGTGAAAAAGTTGTCTTAAACCTCAAAATTCAGAAAACTAAGATGATAGCCTCCGGTCCCATCACTTCATGGGAAATAGATGGGAACAGTGGAAACAGTGTCAGACTTTATTTTGTGGGGCTCCAAAATCACTGCGGATGGTGATTGCAGCCATGAAATTAAAAGATGCTTA
This sequence comes from Oryx dammah, assembly GCF_014754425.2. Lineage (NCBI taxonomy): Eukaryota > Metazoa > Chordata > Mammalia > Artiodactyla > Bovidae > Oryx > Oryx dammah. The sequence continues at coordinate 1,210 of NW_024073369.1, forward strand.
CTCCTTGGAAGGAAAGTTATGACCAACCTAGATAACATATTCAAAAGCAGAGACATTACTTTGCCAACAAAGGTCCGTCTAATCAAGGCTTTGGTTTTTCCGGTGGTCATGTGAGAGTTGGACTGTGAAGAGGGCTGAGTGCTGGAGAACTGATGCTTTTGAACTGTGGTGTTGGAGAAGACTCTTGAGAGTCCCTTGGACTACAAGGAGATCCAACCAGTCCATTCTAAAGGAGATCAGTCCTGGGTGTTCTTTGGAAGGACTGATGCTAAAGCTGAAACTCTAGTACTTTGGCCACCTCATGTGAAGAGTTGACTCATTGGAAAAGACTCTGATGCTGGGAAGGATTGGGGGCAGGAAGAGAAGGGGAAGATAGAGGATGAGATGGCTGGATGGCATCACCGACTCAATGGATGTGAGTTTGAGTGAACTCCGGGACAGGGAGGCCTGGAGTGCTGCAGTTCATGGGGTCGCAAAGTTTGGACACGACTGAGCGACTGAACTGAATCATAAAACATGTGCCTGTGACTTTACCCTGATTAGGAACAGCACAGATTAACTTGACAGTCCTTCTGGGATGGAAGAAAGACTGCTTTGGTCTTTTCTCCTGGTTTCTTTGATCCTTCCGCCACTGACCAATGTCTTCTCAAACCATAGAGAAGATCATGCCATGAGATTAGAGTCTACCAGTATTTATAGTTTAATGAAGTATCACAAATTGACCACATAAGCATACCAGATGGCATATTAGAACACTGCCCATATTCCAAAAAATCTCTCATCCTCTTAGCTACTTATCATTAATATCTCTACTTCCTAACAGTTTACACTAGTATATTACCCAGACTTGTGATAATATAAATTCATTTTGGCAGGTATTTAACTTTCTGTATATGGAATCGTATTATATGTATTCTTTTGTATTTGGCTTATTTGAAAACTTAAATTTGTGAGATTTACCAATATTGTTGTGTATCACCATGATATTGTTTTTACTATTGTATGAATATGTCACTTTTTATTTACAATGTGACTGTGAAAGGACATCAGGATTGTTTCCAATTTTTACTTTTATGAATAGTAGTGCTATGAACATTCTGGTGGATATGTCTTGATGTGTGTTTAAACAGAGTTCTACTGGCAGATACATAATAATGAAAAACTTGACTTATTCCTGTCACTTATTTATATGTACCCATAATTTCTTCTTTAGAATTTTTTCTTGTCTATTTTTGTGATACCAATTGAGACTTCTTTATTTCATTTTATTATTTCATTAGTTAGATGATGGACAGAGAAGCCTTGGGGACTGCATTCCATGTGGTCAAAAAAAGTTGGACATGACTGAGCATGCACACACAGAGAGAGAAAGGAATCAGCCTTTTATGTCATTAGTAACTTTCATTCTTACCTGTCACATTCAAAAGTAAATTTTTACCAGCTTGGTACATTTTCACTCTCATTACCACCAAACACACAAACACAGTATCCTCACCTATACCACCTCATCCTGTATTGAGCTAACTGAAAATTTTAGTTTTCATTGAAGTATAGTTGGTTCATAATATTGTGTTAGTTGCTACTATACAGCAAAGTGAATCAGCTATACAAATACATATATCCTCTCTTTTTTGGATTTCCTTCCCATTTAGGTTACCACAGAGCACTGAGTACAGTTTCTTGTGCTCTACAGTAGGCTCTCATTTGTTATCTATTTTATACATAGTATGTATATGTCAGTCCCAATCTCCCAATTCATCCTGTCCTCCTTTCCCCCTTGATATCTATATATTTGTTCTCTATATCTGTGTCACTATTTCTGCTTTATAAATAAGATCATCTATACCAATTCTTTCTAATTCCACATATGTGCATTAATATAAGATATTTGTTTTTCTTTTTTTGACTTAATTCTCTGTATTAAGAGACTCTATATATAAGTCTCTAGGTCCATCCACATCTCTACAAATGACCCAATTTCATTCCTTTTTATATCTGGGTAATATTCCATTGTATATATGTACCACTTTTTCTTTTTCCATTTCTCTGTTGATGGACATTTAGGTTGTTTCTATGTCCTGGTTATTGTAAATGGTGCTGCAATGAACACAGGGGTGCATGTGTCTTTTTGAAATATGGTTTTCTTTGGGTAATTGCCCAGTAGTGGGATTGCTGGGTCACATTTTAGATCTCTTTTTAGTTTTTTAAGGAATCTGTATACTGTTCTCCTTAATGGCTGTATCAATTTAAATCCCACCAACAGTGCAAGGGGTTTCCCTTTTCTCCATACCCTCTCAAGCATTCATTGCTTGTATGAACTAGCTAGAATTTTCATTATAACTTTCAAATTTTTACCTTATACGATGAAAATCATTTACACTAGTAGCTTTAATTTTTCCTTTACTAATTTGGTTGACAGATAATCTTAGGATCCAAATAATATTCCTTAAGAATATTAAAAATAGTGAAATTTTTAATATTAAAAAACAGTGAAATTTTTAATATTAAAAACCATGTAGCAATACCATGCTACTACTGGGAACTCTGACATCTGTCTGCTTTTATTAATAACATATGTGTAAATAACCAAGATTGTTCATTTGTTTAATATTCAAACTCCTTACTATCTATTCTATGAATAGGAGAGTATTTCCAGGACCTATTAAACAGAGATTTTTCTGTTGTTTTTGTTAAATTCATACAACATTTGATCTAAATTTTCATTATGGCCAATCAGGCCTACTACATCCATATGAAATATTCTATTTTTTTTCTTCGAAAATTTCTGAAATTATCAGAAATTTCAGGTAATTTTTCTGACCATATTAGACTCAGTCACATGTCAGCAGCATTTCTGGATCTAGCTTACCTGTCTCCTTAAAAAGCTTTATACCTCTGCACAGGCCTTTCCAT
>NW_024073370.1:0-4122 GCF_014754425.2 Oryx dammah
TGACTGTATAGAGCTTCTCCATTTTTGGCTGCAAAGAATGTGATCAAACTGATTTCCATGTTGACCATCTGGTGATGTCCATGTGTAGAGTCTTCTCTTATGTTGTTGGAAGAAGGTGTTTGCTATGACCAGTGCGTTCTCTTGGCAAAACTCTATTAGCCTTTGCCCTGCTTCATTCCCCATTCCAAGGCCATATTTGCCTGTTAATCCAGGTGTTTCTTGACTTCCTACTTTGCATTCCAGTCCCCTATAATGAAAACAACATCTTTTGGGGGTGTTAGTTCTAAAAGGTCTTGTAGGTCTTCATAGAACCATTCAACTTCAGCTTCTTCAGCGTTACTGGTTGGGACATAGAATTGGATTACTGTGATATTGAATGGTTTGCCTTGGAAATGAACAGAGATCATTCTGCCGTTTTTGAGACTGCATCCAAGTACTGCATTTCGGACTCTTTTGTTGACCGTGATGGCTACTCCAATTCTTTTAAGGGATTCCTGACCGCAGTAGTAGATATAATGGTCATCTGAGTTAAATTCACCCATTCCAGTCCATTTTAGTTCTCTGATTTCTAGAATGTCAACGTTCACTCTTGCCATCTCCTGTGTGACCTTTTCCAATTTGCCTTGATTCATGGACCTAACATCCCAGCTTCCTATGCAATATTGCTCTTTACTGCATCGGACCTTGCTTCTATCACCAGTCACATCCACAGCTGGGTATTGTTTTTGCTTTGGCTACATCCCTGCATTATTTCTGGAGTTATTTCTCCACTGATCTCCAGTAGCATATTGGGAACCTACTGACCTGGTGAATTCCTCTTTCAGTATCCTATCATTTTGCCTTTCATACTGTTCATAGGGTTCTCAAGGCAAGAATTCCAAAGTGGTTTGCCATTCCCTTCTCCACTGGACCACATTCTGTCAGACCTCTCCACCGTGACCCGCCCATCTTGGGTGGCACCACATGGCAGAGCTTATACCCTTATGGCAGAAAGTGAAGAGGAACTAAAAAGCCTCTTGATGAAAGTAAAAGAGGAGAGTGAAAAAGTTGTCTTAAACCTCAAAATTCAGAAAACTAAGATGATAGCCTCCGGTCCCATCACTTCATGGGAAATAGATGGGAACAGTGGAAACAGTGTCAGACTTTATTTTGTGGGGCTCCAAAATCACTGCGGATGGTGATTGCAGCCATGAAATTAAAAGATGCTTACTCCTTGGAAGGAAAGTTATGACCAACCTAGATAACATATTCAAAAGCAGAGACATTACTTTGCCAACAAAGGTCCGTCTAATCAAGGCTTTGGTTTTTCCGGTGGTCATGTGAGAGTTGGACTGTGAAGAGGGCTGAGTGCTGGAGAACTGATGCTTTTGAACTGTGGTGTTGGAGAAGACTCTTGAGAGTCCCTTGGACTACAAGGAGATCCAACCAGTCCATTCTAAAGGAGATCAGTCCTGGGTGTTCTTTGGAAGGACTGATGCTAAAGCTGAAACTCTAGTACTTTGGCCACCTCATGTGAAGAGTTGACTCATTGGAAAAGACTCTGATGCTGGGAAGGATTGGGGGCAGGAAGAGAAGGGGAAGATAGAGGATGAGATGGCTGGATGGCATCACCGACTCAATGGATGTGAGTTTGAGTGAACTCCGGGACAGGGAGGCCTGGAGTGCTGCAGTTCATGGGGTCGCAAAGTTTGGACACGACTGAGCGACTGAACTGAATCATAAAACATGTGCCTGTGACTTTACCCTGATTAGGAACAGCACAGATTAACTTGACAGTCCTTCTGGGATGGAAGAAAGACTGCTTTGGTCTTTTCTCCTGGTTTCTTTGATCCTTCCGCCACTGACCAATGTCTTCTCAAACCATAGAGAAGATCATGCCATGAGATTAGAGTCTACCAGTATTTATAGTTTAATGAAGTATCACAAATTGACCACATAAGCATACCAGATGGCATATTAGAACACTGCCCATATTCCAAAAAATCTCTCATCCTCTTAGCTACTTATCATTAATATCTCTACTTCCTAACAGTTTACACTAGTATATTACCCAGACTTGTGATAATATAAATTCATTTTGGCAGGTATTTAACTTTCTGTATATGGAATCGTATTATATGTATTCTTTTGTATTTGGCTTATTTGAAAACTTAAATTTGTGAGATTTACCAATATTGTTGTGTATCACCATGATATTGTTTTTACTATTGTATGAATATGTCACTTTTTATTTACAATGTGACTGTGAAAGGACATCAGGATTGTTTCCAATTTTTACTTTTATGAATAGTAGTGCTATGAACATTCTGGTGGATATGTCTTGATGTGTGTTTAAACAGAGTTCTACTGGCAGATACATAATAATGAAAAACTTGACTTATTCCTGTCACTTATTTATATGTACCCATAATTTCTTCTTTAGAATTTTTTCTTGTCTATTTTTGTGATACCAATTGAGACTTCTTTATTTCATTTTATTATTTCATTAGTTAGATGATGGACAGAGAAGCCTTGGGGACTGCATTCCATGTGGTCAAAAAAAGTTGGACATGACTGAGCATGCACACACAGAGAGAGAAAGGAATCAGCCTTTTATGTCATTAGTAACTTTCATTCTTACCTGTCACATTCAAAAGTAAATTTTTACCAGCTTGGTACATTTTCACTCTCATTACCACCAAACACACAAACACAGTATCCTCACCTATACCACCTCATCCTGTATTGAGCTAACTGAAAATTTTAGTTTTCATTGAAGTATAGTTGGTTCATAATATTGTGTTAGTTGCTACTATACAGCAAAGTGAATCAGCTATACAAATACATATATCCTCTCTTTTTTGGATTTCCTTCCCATTTAGGTTACCACAGAGCACTGAGTACAGTTTCTTGTGCTCTACAGTAGGCTCTCATTTGTTATCTATTTTATACATAGTATGTATATGTCAGTCCCAATCTCCCAATTCATCCTGTCCTCCTTTCCCCCTTGATATCTATATATTTGTTCTCTATATCTGTGTCACTATTTCTGCTTTATAAATAAGATCATCTATACCAATTCTTTCTAATTCCACATATGTGCATTAATATAAGATATTTGTTTTTCTTTTTTTGACTTAATTCTCTGTATTAAGAGACTCTATATATAAGTCTCTAGGTCCATCCACATCTCTACAAATGACCCAATTTCATTCCTTTTTATATCTGGGTAATATTCCATTGTATATATGTACCACTTTTTCTTTTTCCATTTCTCTGTTGATGGACATTTAGGTTGTTTCTATGTCCTGGTTATTGTAAATGGTGCTGCAATGAACACAGGGGTGCATGTGTCTTTTTGAAATATGGTTTTCTTTGGGTAATTGCCCAGTAGTGGGATTGCTGGGTCACATTTTAGATCTCTTTTTAGTTTTTTAAGGAATCTGTATACTGTTCTCCTTAATGGCTGTATCAATTTACATCCCACCAACAATGCAAGGGGTTTCCCTTTTCTCCATACCCTCTCAAGCATTCATTGCTTGTATGAACTAGCTAGAATTTTCATTATAACTTTCAAATTTTTACCTTATACGATGAAAATCATTTACACTAGTAGCTTTAATTTTTCCTTTACTAATTTGGTTGACAGATAATCTTAGGATCCAAATAATATTCCTTAAGAATATTAAAAATAGTGAAATTTTTAATATTAAAAAACAGTGAAATTTTTAATATTAAAAACCATGTAGCAATACCATGCTACTACTGGGAACTCTGACATCTGTCTGCTTTTATTAATAACATATGTGTAAATAACCAAGATTGTTCATTTGTTTAATATTCAAACTCCTTACTATCTATTCTATGAATAGGAGAGTATTTCCAGGACCTATTAAACAGAGATTTTTCTGTTGTTTTTGTTAAATTCATACAACATTTGATCTAAATTTTCATTATGGCCAATCAGGCCTACTACATCCATATGAAATATTCTATTTTTTTTCTTCGAAAATTTCTGAAATTATCAGAAATTTCAGGTAATTTTTCTGACCATATTAGACTCAGTCACATGTCAGCAGCATTTCTGGATCTAGCTTACCTGTCTCCTTAAAAAGCTTTATACCTCTGCACAGGCCTTTCCAT
>NW_024073371.1:0-4121 GCF_014754425.2 Oryx dammah
ACATCAAAAATACCTTTCTTATCAAATCAACATGTGTTCCCCTTAAATTTACACAATACATGTCCATTACATCCCAATGAAGCTGGAAAAACAAAAACAGAAACCAAATCCTGACCGTTTGAAAGAGGTGGTTTTACACTCCATTGAGACGGTTGATGGTGAGTGCTGTGCCTAGTTGCTCAGTCCTGTCTGGCTCTTTGCTACCCCATGGTCCTTAGCCAGCCAGTCTCCTCTATCCACGGAATTCTCCAGGCAAAAGTACTGGACTGGGTTGCCACGTCCTTCCCTAAACTTGGTGGGTATCAAAACCCAAGCCTAGGGACTTCCCTGGTGGTCCAGTGATTGAGAATCTGCCTTCCAATGCAGGCAACGTGGGTTTGATCCATGGTTGGGGAACTAAGATCCCACATGCCAGAGGGCAGGAGACCCGACAAAGGATCCTGCACGCCAGAGCTAAGACGCCAGGCAGCCAAAAAAGTAAATAAATATAAATATTTTTTAAAACTGTATGTTATTTACATACTTCTGGATATATTTGAAAGCATGGTATTAACGGTTTTATTTATTTATGGACACACCATGAGACTTCCTGCAGGATCTTAGTTTCCTGACCAGGGAATGAACCCAGGTGGCCAGAGAGAAAGCATTGAGCTCCACCCACTGGTTTGCCAGGGGATTCCTAATTTCATTTACTTAAAGGGCTTATTTTTATTGTATGCCAAAAACTACATCTTTGCCATGTTTCTGCTTATGACAAAAACAGTTTGGATGTCAATTTTTAGATGTTTGCAAAAACTTAGGGGCAAGGAAGGACCATTGTGACTATTTATTTACGCTTCTAGGCTTCCCTGGTGGCTCAGACAGTAAAAAATCTGCCTGCAGTACAGGAGACCGGGCTTTGATCCCTGGGTCAGGAAGATCTCCTGCAGAAGGGAAAGGCTATCCACTCCAGTCTTCTTGCCTGGAAAATTCCATGGACAGAGGAGCCTCGGGAGCTACTTATCCATGGGTTTGCAAAGAGTCCAACACAACTGGATGGCTAAAACTTTCACTTTCCTATGCTTCTAATGATTGCTCAAATCTCAGAATCCCCTGGGACATTGTTAAACATAGAGCTTCTAGGCTGCATATTACACAGAAGAAACTCACATTGCCAGAGGAGGGGGCCTGGGAACATGGAAGTTCAAAGTTTGCCTCACTTGATTCTCAAGTGAAGTGAATCCCAGGGTGTGAAACCCTCCAATACTGTTCTCTGGTGGCTCAGCAGGAAAGAATCTACCTGTTAATGCAGGAGACCTGGGTTCAATCTCTGGGTGGGAAAGATCCCCTGGAGGAAGAAATGGCAACCCACTCCACTATTCTTGCCTGGGAAATCCCATGGACAGAGGAGCCTGGCAGGCTAAAGTCTATGGGGCCACAAAAGAGTCAGACACAACTTAGCAACTAAACCACAACGGTGAAACTGAAAGTCGCTCAGCCCTGTCCAACCCTTCTCGACCCCATGGACTACACAGTGCATGGAATCCTCCAGGCTAGAACACTGGAGTGGGTAACCCTTCCCCTCTCCAGGGGATCTTCCCAATTCATGGATCAAATCCAGGTTTCCCACGTTGCAGGTAGTTTCTTTACCAGCTAAGCCACAACTGGAGCCCCAACAACAATAACAACATGTTTAAAATACCCAAGAATCTATGCCTTCAGGAAACCCTGAGGGTTGAGGGTCAGGAATTCATTTTCTCTTGTTGTGACACACTGAGCACCTGCCTTGGGAGGAGCAGGTTTTTGGTAATTCAATCAATCAATCAGATGCTGAAGCTTGAACTTAATCCTCCCCACCACCCTTCAGAGATTCTAGGACTGCCACACCCTCCCTCGGGGCTTCTGGATGTTCTTCCTATCGAAGGAAGTTAGGGTATAAACAAAGCCAAGGGGTGTGGATTCAAACTTCTCAATTTGAGCCACACTTCAAATCTCCTGGGCTGTGTTTCTTAACCATCAGTGAATCTAAGGAATTGCCTACGTGTCTTGTGCAATAACACATTCTCGTCCAACAGTTGTGGCTGGGGCCTGAGAGGCTGAGTTTCTCAGAAGCTCCAGGTGTTGCCCAGGCTGCTTAAGGTGTCCCTATTAAACAGTGAGTACTAGAGAGCTTTAGAAAAGTACTGATATTTTGGTTGATTCTGCCCATCTTACTCCATACCCACAGAATTCATATCTCTACAATTGGGACCAGGGAGTCAATGTTATTAAAGGTCTCAGATATTTCTAAGGAGCAGGTAGGTTGCAGATGTGTAGCCAGGTGAATCACCCTACCACCAACCCTGTTTGGGGCTTCATTGTGTCCTGCACAATCCAAATGTGGAGGGGACTTTCACAGTGGGCCAGTGGCTAAGAGTCTGCACTCCCAGTGCAGGGGGCTGGGCTTGGTCCCCGGTCAGGGAACTATAACCCACGTGCTTCCAGGAAGACAAAAGATCCCACGTGCCACAACTAACACCTGGCACAGTCAAATAAATTCATACATTTTTAAACAATGTCTGTTCAAGTCCTAAACCCCAACACTTTGGAATGCAACCATATTTGGAGATAATACCTTTAACGAGGTGATGAAGTTAAAACGAGGTCACTAGGGTGGGCCCTAGTCCAATCTGATGGTTCTCCATATAAGAAGAGCGAGGGGAATTCCCTGGCAGGCTAGTGGTTAGGGATCAGAGCTTTCACTGCCAAGGGCCCAAGTTCCATCCCTGGTCTGGAAACTAAGACCCAGAAGCAAAGCAGCACGGCCATGGAGGAAAAAAAAAAAAAAAAGAATTTAGGACACACAAGACATCAAGCATGCTTGAACATAAAGAGACAGGAGGATACGAGAATGCAGCTGTCTGCACATCAAGGAAAGAGACCTCCGGAGACACCACACTGCCAACACCTTGATCGTGGATTTCTCACCAGCAGAACTGGGGAAAAAAAATTTCCCGTTGTTTAAGTCTGTGGTATTTCTGGTGGCCACTTTAGCATTTTAACATGTTCTTTAGATAAGGGGTCCCTAGAGAGGGCTTACCTCAAGGACAGGGAGGGGGTATACAGGTGATGGCTCAGCTCCTAGATAACTGCCACCCATCAACAAATGTCCACCCAGTCATATTTTACAGGATGCAGCCTGCTCCGGTGAACCACTTCTTGCACACCATTGGTGCTTAAGGTCCCACCCACTCTCTTTCTGGCTGCATAATTTATTTTTACATCTCTCCTTGACTATAAGGGACAGAACCATGAGAATAGAGTGAGGCCTTTGCTCAAACCATCCTGGATGTAAAGAGAAGTATTTGTTATAAAGCACCCCCCCCTGCAAAAAAAAAAAAAAGAAAAAAAGAAACCACTGATGTCTACCAGAACACACCGAAGCTTATCAATAAATGTAGAGAAAAGCCTTCCCATGTTAGGTTAGGAAGAAGCAGAGGACATGAGTTCAACCTCTTCTGCAGGGAAAGTTTCCAGGAAGGAGGAGAGCATGCTTTCTGTAGATGGGTTGAGAGCAGATGAATTTTTTTGGAAGGCATTTGGGTGGGGAGGGGGTATATCGAACTTCAGTTCTCTCTACCTCCGGAAGTTTCTATGGTATGGTCCATGGTCAGAGGGCTCCCAGAGGTCAGCAAGAGAGGAATGATTAGTGAGTTCATCAAAGCCTGACCCATAGAAGGCGGCCTCTCAGCAGCCAACGTCAGAATTCTGGGTCATGTGCCAGGCTCAAGAAATGACCTACTGGGAGAACTCTGGTAGTCCTGGAGTGTCTAGGACTCTGCATTTTCACTGTTGAGGAGTGGATTCTACCGTCAGTTGGGGCAGTAAGATTCTGCAAGCTGCGTTGGCTGGCCACCTAAAAAACAAAAACAGAAAGACAGATATGACCTGTTCCCACCTTTCCTTCCATGGACAACTCCAAGGCCACCTCCAGTCCAGGTCCAGTGCTGTGGAAGCTCCCTGGGGCTTGTGGCCATGGAGTGACGTGGTCAGCCTGAGGGTCCACCAACAGGGCTGGGCATGTCACACCAACTGAGAAACTGGTACCCAGGAGGAGATCAGGCCCTCAGGACACAAACTGGTACCTGCTGACCTACAGATCA
>NW_024073372.1:0-4120 GCF_014754425.2 Oryx dammah
TGGCTTCGTGTGTGACGCGTGCATGATGGAGGGTGCTGGTGACCGGCTCGTCAGAGGAGAGGTGCTCCCCACCGCCCCAGGCCTCACACCCACGGCGGATGTGCCCCCTCCTCAGACTGCCTGGGGCGAGCCAGCGCGGGCAGCAGGCAGTGGCAAGCACGGGACACACGAGGCCACACGTTTGACCTTCCTAAGCTGGGAGGTAAGTTCGAACAGTTTAGCCTCCTGAGTGGCAGAGCTTCCAGAAGACAAAAATTCAGACTACAAGGCCGACCGGGGACAGACAGCAAAGATGCCAGGGGAGAGAAGAAACCAACCCTTGAGGGGAAGATCACAGGCAGAAGGGCGCCCCCTGGCGGCTGTTGGTGACCCTGCTCGGGGAGGGTTTGGGAGCACCCAATGCCACCGGCCTCCGGAGACCGGCCCGCCCCTCAGCCGCTCACTGAGCTCCAGGCAACGCTCGGACAGCCGGGCCAACACAGGCCCGGCCCACCTCTCCATGCCCAGCCAGTGCCCACCAGCAGTGCGGGGCGACACCTTTCCCACCAGAAAGTCGGGGTGGCTGGCTGGCTGTGGGGACCATGCCACCGCAGCGCCACGTCTCCTGGTCGCGGCCTCTCACTCGTGGGCTCCCGGGGACTGCAAGCTGGGAGTGGGGCCCCAGGTCTGCACCGTGTCCCGCTGTGACTTAGTCAACAATGTATGAAGAAAGATTTAAAATGTGTTCATGACAGAGCTATTTTGACCATCTCTGAAACGAGAATGGGGTTTTTCTAGTTCTTTATCCTGCTAGGCTTTGAGTTGCTGACTGAACTCTGAACAGCAGTGATTCGGAGCTGAAGTATCCTGGGGACACACAGAGCACAGGGCAAAACTGGAGGGAAATTAACGTAGGGATGACACGGGAGCAGGGACTGTGTGACACTCAGGGAGCGCTCCCATCTCAGACAGGCAGCACCGCCCCCGTGTCTGCGCTCCTTTGTGGACTGAACAGCATGGGGAGGGGCACGGTGGGAAAGCAAGGGAACAGGCCCTCCTCGTGCCCGCGCCCGCGCCCGCCCCCCGGGGACCAAGACCAGAACCTTGGAGAGCGCATCCACCCGCTGAACCAGCTCAGCCTCCACTTCCAGCAGCATCTGCTGCAGCTTCTGCTCTGCCACCTCCAGGCACACCTGCAACTGTCGGTCTTTAGCCTCCTTCTACAAAGGGAGAGCAGAACATTAAAAAGGGCCCAGTGGTGTAGTCTCTGCCATTTTGAGTAAGCTGACACAAAACCTAAATGCATGTGTCTACAGTATTAGTTCTGTTTCGGAAGCTGCGTCACGGTAATTTTTCTCTCACTGTTCCTGGCCTTGGTCTCAGTGGGCAGAACACCTCCTGCCAGACTATTTGCTTTTCCTAAACGTCTCCCAAGAAGTCATTTTTTTTTTAAGTTCTTATATATTAAAGAAGATCAGGTTTCTGTAGAAGCTTATTCATTCTTATTGACAAGTTAAGGGTCAGTACTGACCCTTCTTAAAACACCAGAATCATCATTTGTCGGGAACCCTACTGACCGCAGACGGCCATGGGCTTGGAAGCACAAATATGGCTTTCATCTCCTCTGAAATACAGACCTGATCAGAGTGTGCTTGGGGAAATGCCAGTCAACTAATATTTGTAAATGCATGGTTATTCTTTTAACAGATCTTCTTACTCTGAAAACTTTCAGTGTAGAACATTTAGACAGATTCTTTTTTGAAAAAGAAAAATAATGAAATTATCTATACGCTCGGGTTCCTGAGAGGTTAGCATTTATTTCTAAGCAGATTTCTTATTTTTTCTGTGTGAGTATTACTCTATGTACATACATAAACAATAAGAGACGCTTTAAAACCCTCAGAAAACAACAGCATATGGTACGTAGTCTTTTCTGATCTGCCTTTTACAGCCATTATTTTCTATATCGTGATGCTCTTAATTAGCATTCCACATCATACATTTCAATGGCTTTCTAGTGTCTTAGTCTTGTAGTGGAGCCAATGATACACTGTGTCACACACCAGACTGACTCACTTTGTTTTGGAGAAGCCAGATTTGGCTTTCCTGGTTAAGTCCTGATTATCTGAGACCACACAGGAACAGGAGCGAGTAAAGCTCACCAAACCATAGGAAGTGCAAACCCTAATCAGACTGAAGCTCTAACCCGGCCTTTTATCACAGTGACCCCAGTTCCCAACAGGCAGCCAGCTGCTATGATGTTCCCTGCTGCTCTCTGCTCTTTCAGTAAAACTGCTAACAAGCCAACAGATTCAAGTCAAGTAAAACAAGAGTCAGGAGTGGAATTCCAAACAATGGTTAACCCAAATCCCAAATAATTCAAACCTGTAAGTTGCAGTCACCCTCAATTTTTAAAAACATGTATTTCCTTTCAGTACAGCTGATTTATCGTGATGTACATCCACACTTTTGAATGCAGTATTTTAGGGTCCTAAGAACTTTCCACTGGGACGTGATTTCCAACATGGGAGTCACATGAAAAGGTCTTTACCTTCCTTCCTCAGTATTCACTATTATAAAAGTCAGACAGTTCAGTAAAAGCCATTACCTGTCGATGCATAGAATCCTTATTTGCGATTTCATTTTCAAGTTTATCATCACGGAGATGGCTTCGCCCTGTGCAGCGAGGTAGCGTTTCTCAAGTTTAGTTTTTCTCTTCTCCATATCCTCCTTCTGGGCCACAGCCTACACCAGGCATTGCAGAGGAGAAAAGGTAAGTCATGATCATAGAATACTCCGATACACTTCAGAGGAAAAAAGCGGGACTAAATCCTAAGTTTCAAATCAAACATAATATTAGTGTCCTCAAAATGAAAGTCCTAGACATGGCAGTTTTCTGAGATGTGAGCAAAAACGCGCCTACCTCAAATGTCACATTTGCCACGAGGGCACCCATCTGTCTTAACGCCTGTCTGGCCACTCGACTTACCAAGCTTCTTTTCTACATCATAAACCCAAACAGCAAACAAAAAGTACACTAAACTGCTCTGGCATTGCAAGAATTCCCGGAGGGAAGGTATCTGGCATGAAATGAGGACCTCTGTCTCCTTCATCATACAGGCGGGCTTGACCTAGAACAAGGAGGGACCTTCAACAGATCCAACAGGGAGCTCTGAGGCTCATCTCCTCGGGTAAAAGTTGGAAAACTCTCATGCAATTTCCTCAAAATTAGAGGAAGAATATTAATGAGTGGAAACAAAGTCAAAGTGTAACACAACTGGGAGCAGCCTTCTCAAGCCTAGTTCTTCTAAAGCAGTCACACCACATATAGGAAACGCTCCAACTAGGAGCAGAGCTTGCTGCTGGTGTGACTCCTGTCCGCTGGCTCAAAATCCATTTCAGGTCCCTCCGTGCTCACTAAGTAACCGATGTTGTCTTAACATTAAAAGTGAAAGGACTTAAGAACGCTTTTTCCAGAATTCTCTACGTATTAACCTCTGCCACCTAATCTCCTCCTGTTGCCAAAGAGTAGTGTGAACAGGTTATACAAACATGTGGAAATATTTCTGTTTTTGTTCTCACACAGAATTACTCACCCCGAGCTACTAAACAAGTGCACCTTCTGTCCCACATGGTGGAGGGGTGCTCTCTGAGGCGGCCTCAGGGGGGAAGGGTGGGGCAGGGCCGGCGCGGTCTGTGCGCACACAGAGGAGAGGCAAGGCTCCCAGGAGGAGGCCTGAGCCCCCAGCTCTCTTCTGTTTTCACAGTGACCACTAGGGAGTTTCTCATAAATCACGACACCAGCAGACACGACCGCCAGAAACATCCTGATTCCGCATGGTCACACAGCACGGGCCTGAGGACCTGAGGGCGAGCAAACGCCACTCGACTTGTCTGACCGCCAGTATCATGTCACACATCCCTTCAAGGAGCGGAACCTCAGAAAACTAGAGATGGCGGCCAGGCAAGCTGCCTCAGCAGAGCCCACACAGCATGCTCCCATCTCTCCAAGAGAACGGGCTCCACAGACTGAGTGAATCAGAAGGAAATTTCACCATCATCAGGAACACATTCAGCAGGCAGGTAGGGGGATGAACTGGGAGATTGGGGTTGACATTTATACACTACTGATACTATGCAT
>NW_024073373.1:0-4120 GCF_014754425.2 Oryx dammah
CCTGAGGTCAGAGAGCAGAGGTGGTCCAGGCAGTACCCGGAGTCAAGGTGAGGATGGTGCCCTGAGTGTACACCAGGGGCTCCCCATCCCAGAACAGAGGGGACCCCACATGGGCCTAATCCCACCACCTTGTCAGCCTCAGAAGTCTTGGACTGTGCTGACTGCACCCTGGGGAGACACCTCACTTCCTTCTTCAGGTAGCCAGGGGACTGGATGCCCCAGAGACTTGCACCTGTGAAGTCTCTGAGAACACCTTTCAAGAGGAGATGCGTAAGTGGCCTGTGGCCGCCCAGGGTGTGGTTTTCAGCTGAGGCTGTTCACAGCCCCTTCTCTCCACCATCCAGGCCCGTAGTCCCCATATGTCCCCATCTGGCCCCCCACCTCCGCCGCCTCACTCCTGCCCCAGGCTGTGGTTTGATCCCAGGCATATGCGCTCATGGTCGAGATGAGTGAGCTGAGCAAGCTTGAGGAAGGACTTAGGACCCAGGCCCAGGGCCCAGTGGAGGTGCAGCTCTTGGGGCCTGAGGCAGGGGAGACTGCAATTGCCCCCCCCACCCCCACCAGTCTCTGGCCTTGCCCCCGGTAGCTCTGAATGAGATGGTGGCTAACCTGATTAAGTTCCTGCTGCTCATGCATCCGGCCAAGGAGCTGACCTCCCAGGTGGAAGTGCTAAAGAAGGTCCAGGGATAACCAGGAGCGCTTTCTGGTGGTCCTCAGCCAAGCCTCACAGTGCCTGCAGCTGGTCTGTGGTGTGGAGGTGAAGGAGGTGGAACCCAGGGAGGACATCTACATCATGGTCCCCACCGTGGGCCTCACCTATGATGTGATGCTGAACAGTGGGCAGGGCCTGCCCAAGGCCGGCCTCCTGGTGCTGGTCCTCAGCCTAATCAGGTGGAATGGAGACCGTGCCCCTGAGGAGAAGGTCTGGGGAGCACTCAGCAGGATGGGGGCTGTGTCGAGAATGAGCACTGCAACTGTGGGGAGCCCAGGGAGCTGCTTACCCACATGTGGGTACAGGAGGGGTACCTGGCATACCGGCAAGTGCCTGACAGCCACCCTGCCCGCTCTGAGTTCCTGTGGGGTCCCTGGGCCTATGCGGAGACCAGCAAGTGGGACATCATGGCATTTCTGCTCAGGGTCAAACCAAGGGCTTGGAGGGCCTTCCCACCCCTGTCTACATAGGCTGCAAGGGAGGAGGATGAGGCGGCCTGAGCCAGAGCAGCATCCAGGTGATCCTTCCCTCTGTGATTGAAGAGGGAGAGGTCAGCCTTCTCAGACGTGCTGGCCCAGGCCAGTTGGGGAAACTGGTGTATAGCATCTTTGGGTTCCTGTTCTCTATGATGACATGGAGATTCATCCGTTTTCCTTAGAGAACTTTCAAACTTTGATTGTTTTCTTTTCTTTTTTTTTTTCATGATTGTTTTCATAGAAGGCTAAATAAACTTCAGTGTCTTAACTTAGTGAATGATGTTGATCACAGTGTGTTTGAACTTACCCAGTTCAAGAACAAGAGCTTCGCTGTTTTGTAAAAGAGATTGGAGACTCTTCCATTGTGTTTTGTGGTCCTGAACAGGATGCAATGGAATTGGAACTAGAACTGTTTTGGAAAAGTGAGCTTACTTAGCAGTAATACTGATGGGGGAAGAATTAGATGATAAAAGTAATTGTAGTGAATTCATGGTTCTGTCCTTCTTGTGTGTCATTTTCAAAAACTAAATTATCTCTGTGTATTTGGATTTGCCTGGGTTATTTTAGGAAGTAGCAGATAATGAATTGAGCCCCCTGCTCACTGGCTCCTGTATTCCGAAGACCTTTTTGGAGCCTCTGCTCTGTGAAATGCTGTGTTAGCAGTGGGGACACTAGGAGAAGCAGGACACCCCCCACACCTAGAGCGACGGTCTAGGAGCTGCAGTCACACGAAGAAGGTGGAAAGACATCCCATAGTCGCAATGAACAGTGCAACACAGGGCGGGGTGGTGGGGTTACAGGAGGAGTGTTGGAGTGTCAGTGCCTGAGCCAGGGTGGTTTGGAGCTTGGGAAAGCTGTTTTTTTTTTTTTTTCCTGTGGGAGGTGATTGTGTTGAGGCTGGGTGGTGGCAGCCCTCAGACTTGCAGACAGTGTGTCTTGGGGGGTGACGGGATATTCTGAAGTGGATCGTTGCTGTGAGGTGTCCTTTTGCATCTTGGATAAAGCCCAGAGAGATCTCTTTCTTGGGCAGGAAGGAAGGGGCCCTGGCTCTCGTCACATTGCTCTTGATCACAGGGGCAAATGAGGTATTTTCACACCCCATGCTGCTGCTACTGCTGCTAAGTCGCTTCAGTCGTGTCTGACTCTGTGCGACCCCATAGACAGCAGCCCACCAGGCTCCCCCGTCCCTGGGATTCTCCAGGCAAGAACACTGGAGTGGGTTGCCATTTCCTTCTCCAATGCATGAAAGTGAAAAGTGAAAGTGAAGTCGCTCAGTCATGTCCGACTCCTAGAGACCCCACGGACCGCAGCCTACCAGGCTCCTCCGTCCATGGGATTTTCCAGGCAAGAGTACTGGAGTAGGGTGCCACTGCCTTCTCTGACTGAACACCTGACGTCTCTCCAATTCCACACTGCCTAGCAGACACTCAACAAAGAGCAGCAGTTGGAACGTATAATGACAAAATCTCCTCTGTTTTGGGGAAGAGAGTCTGAGCAGGTCACATGGGTCTTGAAATTCTCAACCATTTCCAAGTGTCCACTGACTATGTGGCAGGTGCCATGTATGTAGGCAGAATCACATATGTTCCTGTTGTTCTCTGGCACTCAGCAGGGAGAGCTGCCCCTTCAGCCCCCTGCACCCGCCCACACACCGGACTGCAGTGACCTCACCACCTCCTTAGGCCCGGAACTCGCTCCTGTCATTTGATGCCAGGCACAGCCTTAACCTGTTGAGTCCCTGCTGCCTCCACACTTCTGAACCTGCCTGAAGCCAGGGACGCTGGTGGATGTTGCATCTTTTTTTTTTTTTTTTTTTTAATATAACAGCAAAAGAGACACAGATGTAGGGATGTTGCATCTTTTCTGGCTAGTACTTATTTCTTTTGTCATTTGGATCTCAGACTCTGAGTCTGAGATAAATAAAAAAAGCAGTCAAAATCGCTGCTCTGTGTGTTTTCCTCTTAGAGGTTATGTTATTCAACCTGGGTGTATGTGTGTGTTTGAGGGGTGCAGAGCAGTGTCTTTCCCAGCTGGGAATCAAAGTTCCCAGGATCCAGTCACCCAGCAGGATGTCTCCACTTAGCAGCTTCTCTTCACTCATTTCGTCCCTCTGAAATCTAGAGCGTGTGCACAAGTGGCCAAAATAAAGTCCAGATGACCAAATAAATGGTCATTTCAATATACTTGGTAATCTGCTTTCCCAGGACAGAGAGTAGAGGGCCAGCCCAGGGAATACTGGGCCATACTTCAAAGCAACATTTGCTCTTCACCAGGATTCTGAGCAGATGGTGGGGCAGTGGTAGAAAACACCTCCTTTGCCCCTGTGGTCAACAGCAATGCAACAACAGTCAGGACCCCTTCCTTCCTGCCCGAGAAAGAGATCTCTCTGTGTTTTATCCAAGGTGCAAAAGGATACCTCACAGCAATGATCTGTTTCAGACTTTCCCGTCACCCCCAAGACACACTGTCTGCAAGTCTGAGGGATGCCACCATGCAGCCTCATCACAGTCACCTCCCACAGAAGGAACCCAGCTTCCCAAAGCCCCAGAACGCCCTGGCTCAGACACTGACATTGCCGCGTTCCTCCAGGAGCCCGACCGCCCCGCCCTGTGTTGCCTGGTTTAGTGTGACTAGGGGACTTCTCTCCACCTTCTCTGTGTGACTACGGCTCCTAGATCATCGCTCAAGGTGTGGGGGTTGTCCGGCTTCTCCTAGTGTCCCCGCTGCTAACCCAGCCTTTCATGGAGCAGCGGCTCCATAAAGGTCTTCGGAATACATGAGCCAGTGAGCAGGGGCTCAATTCATTATCCGCTAATTCCTTAAATAACCCAGGCAAATCCAAATGAACAAGACATTATTTAGTTTTTGAAAATGACACACAAGAAGGACAGAACCATGAATTCACTACAGTTACTTTTATCATCTCTTCCAT
>NW_024073374.1:0-4118 GCF_014754425.2 Oryx dammah
GTCCTGCGCGTGTTCAGACCCCGAGGGACACTGATGAGCCCACCTACGGTCCCTGCACTGAACCTGGAGGGGCCCAGTACTTGCACAAGCCCTCAACAAATATCCCGGAGCCCATATTTCGGTCCCTCTACTGATCCAGACGGGGTCCTGGCCTTCAAGCCCCAGACAGTCTCTCCTGGGCCCACATCACGGTCCCTAAACTGAATTCTGCTGTGTCCTTCATCAGTTCTATGACTCGACCAACACTCTTGAGCCCATATCTCACTCCCAGAACTCACACAGGCTAGACTCTGCCTTTATTCCAGCCCCAACAGACACTCCAGAGCCCACAATGTTGTCTCTGCACTGACCTCGGATGGGTCCTGCGCTTGTTCATGGTGCTGGCCAACACCTCAGAGCCTCTCCCTGATTCTCAGGCTAGTCCTGGCCATATTCAAGCCAGCAACCTACAATCCTGAGCCCACAGCTCTCTTGTGCCTCCGAAATAGTGTGTGTCCTGCCCTTGGTCAATACCCCCAAGAAACACACCCAATCCCACATTACACTTGCTGCAATGAACAAGGCTCGACTGCCTTGGTGCAAGACCCTGACACACACTCCCGAGCTTACATTTCCATTACTACACAGACCATGCTCGGTCCTGCCCTTGTTCGAGGCCACAACAAATACACCTGAGCCTGCATCTTACTCCCTGTGATGAAGCTGGCTGTGTTCTTCCCATCTTGAAGCCTCAACAGATACCTCTGAATCAACATCTAAGGACCTGCACTGAACCAGGCTGGGTGCAGGCCTTGTGCAAGACACTTGCAAACACTCCCAAGCCTCCCTCCCGGTCTCTGCACTGAACCAGGCTGGGTCCTGCACTCCTTGCATCCCGACAAATACGCCTGATCCTCCTTTCAGTGCTTAGGCTGACCAGGAGGGTTCTCCTCTTCTTCCACCCTGACAAATACTTCTGAGGCTTATTTCGGTGCTTACCCGGACAAGGCTGGGTCCTGCCCTTCTTCAAGGCAACAACAAATACTTTGGAACCCACGTCTTGGTCCCTGCATTGAACCAGGCTAGCTTCTTCCCATGTGCAGGCACCGACAGACAAACCTGAGCCCAAATATCGGGTCCTGCACGGAATGAAGCTAAGTGCTGCCCATGTTCATGAGACCTAATAACAGGCCTGAGCTGACATCTTGAGCCTGACACTGAAGCATTTTGGGAATTGCCCCTGTTGCAACAGAGAAAATGCTCCTGAGCCCACATCCTGGGCCCTACACTGAACCTGTCGGGGTCCTGCCTTTGTTCAAGCTCCCGACATAAGCTCCTGAGCTCAGCTCTCAGTTCCTGCCCTGAACCATGCTGGGTCCTGCCTTTGTTTACGCCTCCAAGAAACACTCCTGCGCCCACATCTCCATCCCTGCCATGAATCAGGCTGGGTCCTGCACTTATTCAAGGCCGTGACCAACATAGCTGAGCCTGTATGTGACTCTCATGTTAGTTCCCGGCCTTATTCGAGCCACCGGCAAGCAACCTTGAGCCGACAAGTAGCTCCATGCCTCGGAACTGTGGTGTATCCCCAAGAAACACTGGCAATCCCACATCCCACTCGCTGTACTCAAGAAGGCGGGATCATGCCTTTGAGCAAGACCCTGACAAACACTCCTGAGCCCTAGGACACTAGGTCCCTGCAGTCAACCAGGCCGAATCTTGCATTTGTTCAGGCCTCTGGCAAACACTCCTCAGTGCCCGTCTGTTGTCCAAGCTTCCGAAAAATACTCCTGGCCCACCTCTAGGTCCGTTCGCTGAGTCAGGCTGGGCACTGCCCTTGTGCAAGACACCTACAACATGCCTTACTGCACCTCTGTGTCCCTGAACGCAACCAAGCTGTATCCTGCACTTTTTCGTGCCCCAGAAAACACCTCTGGAGCCCACAACTAGGTCCCTTCACTGACCCAGGGTGGCCCTACGGTTGTTCAGACCCCAAGGGACACTCATGAGCCCACCTACGGTCCCTGCACTGAACCCGGGGTGGGGGGCCTGTACTTGCACAAGCCCTTGACAAATATCCCGGAGCCTACATTTCAGTCACTATACTGATCCAGACTGGGTACTTGCCTTCTTCAAGCCCCAGACAGTCGCCCCTGGGCCCACATTGTGGTCCCTGAACTGAATTCTTCTGGGTCCCACACCAGTTCCATGCCCCGACCTACAGTCTTGAGCTCATGTCTGACTCCCAGAACTCACGTAGGTTGGAACCTGCCTTTTTCCAGCCCCAACAGACACTCCAGAGCCCACAATGTTGTCTCTGCACTGACCTAGGATGGGTCCTGTGCTTATTCAAGGTGCCAGCCTACACTGCTGAGCCTCTCTCTGACTCTCAGGCTAGTCATGGCAATATTCAAGCCACCTACCTATAATCCTGAGCCCACAGCTCACTCCCTGCCTCCGAACTAGGGTGTGTCCTGCCCTTGGTCAGTCCCCAAGGAAACACTCTCAATCCCGCATAGAACTTGGTGCACTGAACAAGGCTCGAAGTGCCTTTCTGCAAGACCACAACAGACACTCCCGAGTCCCCATTTCGATCCCTACGCAGACCATGCTCGGTCCTGCCCTTGTTCAAGACCACAAAATACCCCTGAGCCCTCATCTCGGTCTCTGTACTGAAGCAGGCTGCTTTCTGCCCATCTTGAAGCCTCAAAGGATTCTCCTGAATGGACGGACATCTAAGGACCTGACTGAAACAGGGTGGGTCCAGGCCTTGTGAAACACTCTTGCAAACACTCACGAGCCTCTCTCCAGTCTCTGCACTGAACCAGGCTGGGTCCTGCACTTCCGCCCTGACAAATATTCCTGAGCCTCCTTTCGGTGCTTACACTGACCAGGCTGTGTCATGCCCTCTTCAAGGCCAATACAAATAGTTCAGAACGCACATCTCAGTCCCTGCACTGAACCAGGCTATCTTCTTCCCAAGTGCAGGCTCCGACAGGCAACCCTGAGCCTAAATGTCTGGTCTGCACAGTACGAGGCTAAGCTCTGCCCGTGTTCATGAGCCCTAATAACAGGCCTGAGCTTACATCTTGAGCCTGGTGCTGAAGCATTTGGGGAGCTAACCCTGTTGCACCCCAGCAAGTGCTCCTGAGCCCACATCATGAGCCCTGCAAACCCGGCGGGGACCCTCCGAATTCTCGTGTGTATCCCCATTCTTCAGTCCCCCAGGATACACGGGCGATCCCATATCCCACTGGCTGCACTCAAGAAGGTGGGGTCATGCCTTTGAGCAGACCCCCGAAAAACACTCCTGAGCCCTAGGACACTAGGTCGCTGCAGTCAATCAGGCTGAATCTTGCATTGTTTAAGCCTCCAGCAAACACTTCACAGTGCCCGTATGTTGTCCAAGCTTCCAAAAAATGCTCCGAGCCCACCACTAGGTCCATTCGCTGACTCATGCTGGGTCCTGCCCTTGTGCAAGACACGTACAACACTCCTTAGCACACCTCTGTGTCCCTAAACGTAACCAAGCTGGACTCTGCACTTCTTCGTGCCCCTAAAAACGCCTCTGGATCCCACATCAAGGTCCCTTCACTGACCCAGAGTGGTCCTGCGCTTGTTCAAACACGAGGGACACTCATGAGCCCACCTACCGTCCGAGCATTGAACCCGGGGAGGGCCTGTACTTGCACAAGCCCTCAACAAATATCCCGGAGCCCATATTTCAGTCCCTCTGCTGATCCAGAATGGGTTTTATCCTTCTTCAAGCCCCAGACAGTTGCTCCTGGGCCCACATCACGGTCCCTGAAATGAATTCTGCTGGGTCCTGCACCAGTTTCATACCCTGACCAACACTCGTTAGCACATATCTCATTCCCAGAACTCACACAGGCTGGACCCTGCCTTTATTCCAGCCCCAACAGACACTCCTGAGCCCACAAAGTCGTCTCTGCTCTGACCTAGGATGGATCCTGCACTTGTTCATGGTGCCAGCCAACACTGCTGAGCCTCCCTCTGAATCTCAGGCTAGTCCTGTCCATATTCAAGCCAGCGACCTACAATCCTGAGCTCACAACTCGCTCCCTGCCTCCAAACTAGGGTGTGTCCTGTCCTTGGTCAGTACCCCCAGGAAACACTCC